>NC_089730.1:19697353-19758926 GCF_035083965.1 Branchiostoma lanceolatum
TAACATAGTTGCACGAATTTCAAACTTGTTGAAAGAAGCCCCAAGCATTTGTATGTTTTGGACCTGTCATTTTACTATTTTCAAGACTTTTAGGTCGAATATTTAGTCTGAAATATGTCGAGGAAGAGAGCAAGAGGGGACGAAGAAGGTGTGGACTCAAATCAAGAGGAAGAAGAAAGGTACGTTGAGTGAATTGGAATTCAACAATGAAGAGCGGTCTAAACTGGAACAGTCCTACCTGACCGAAAATTCTACTCTACTCTACTCTACGTTGGCTATCAAGTTTTTATTCAGATACGATACTCTCGTACCCGGCCCGTAGTCGTAGGTTGAATAATTAATACCTTGAATGATTTTTCAGTCACCATGGCAAGAGTTAAATACCTAGAGAGACAATTGACTCGTAACTGAACCATGCGATAAAACCCAGCAGGCCAGCACCAAGAGCATGTCTAGCGATATAATAGACGTTAAGCGAGGACAACAACAACAACAAAATTTTTTCTCCGATATGTCATCATAATATATCCATGTGTGTACTAGTATGTGTTTGCGTGTGTGTGTTTGCGTGTGTGTGTGTGTGTGTGTGTGTGTGTGTGTGCGTGCCTGCGTGCGTGTATCATGTATGTGCGTGAACACAATTATTCTTAGGTCTTACTATGATCTCATCTTACTGCTACAATATGAATCTACATGTATTTCGTTTATTTGGTCCTGTTGCAGGTACTTCCTGAACCCCGAGTCCGTAAGTGAACACCTCTACTGCTCCATCTGTCAAGACGTCTTCAAGGAGCCGCAACGGGCGCCGTGCGGGCACAGCTACTGTAAACAGGTAAACAGACAAAAAACAAAAACATTTCTCACTCAATTTGACACCATGATGAATATCGGACACTGTACAAGTTTATAGACAAAAACCATGAATCAAAGGAGCAAGTATATGGTTGTCACAAATTCACTGAATAGACATGCTCATTGTTAACGGCGTTGTACTTGTTCAAACACCACTATTCTGTTTTACAGTGCATTGTGGCCTGGTTACGCACAAGCAAGACTTGTCCTGAAGACAGGTGAGGATCTTCAACAACTGGGACATCTGTCGATACCCTAGAACTAACAGTACAAGATAAATTGATTATAAGAGTAGACTACATGTTATTGTATGTCTCAGTTTTGTACTTCTTCTTTACTTCTTAGCCTCATATCTGAGATTATCAGCAGTTGAGCATGGGTTAGATACAACACGAGTGCCCGGTACAAATAAAACAAAGGGGAAATAAAGGCGCTAAGGAACATAAACAACTGAATTTGTGTGTGCAAAGGACAGGACAAGTGAATTTAGTGAGTTAGTACCGGTAATATATTTATTTACATATATACTATATAGATATGTACTATAGATAATTCTTATTGTTCAGTAAATTAAAACAAAACTTTTCATCTAACATCTAGGAGACCTGTTCGAGAAAAGGACCTCCACTATGACTTCATTCTTGCAAACATTATTGGAGACCACATGGTGAGTAAATGACTGCAATTTCTTCCTTTTTTTCTTTTCTTTGTTTTTCCATTATAGAGGTACAGTATATTAGTAGCAAAAGGTTTTGTAACAATTGAAAACTGCAGTCATTCGAGTCAGTGGATCCACAATTATGTAGCCAACGGAGGCTAACAATTATGCTGGAAATTTTTAAAACAACCTAAACATTTGTGCCAAATAACGGTTAAACTAAAGCAACTGGATATGATGAGTTTCCAAAATCATATCAAGTTGCTTGAGCAAACTGTTATTTGGCCTAAATATTTATCTTATTATGTTGATGTCTAACATTCATCTATGGACACATTTATTTATTTCGTTAAAACTGTGCAGGTGGCCTGTCCATTCAGAAAGCTGGGATGTGAGTTCATCGGGAAGCTTGAGCTGCTGACGTCCCACAGGAAAACCTGCTGCTTCAACCCCGCCAACCTGCCGGAGTTTCTATTGGAGGAACCACAGCCCTCGTCATCAGGGCAGGCTGCAGCTGCTACAGGTGGGTCACTGGATTTTGTTGGGTGCAGGCTCAAAATGGAATTTTTGTAGCCATCATTGTACCTCTAACTGTCTAAGTCTGAAGAATTCTGTAGCAGCCAACCTGCCCGAATTCTTGCTGGAGGAACCACAGCCTTCTGCATCGGGACAGACTACTGCTGCTACAGGTGGGTGAACATGTGGCTGACTGCAGGATTCTGCAGTCAGGAAGCAGCATTGTGTACTGTTGGCTGCAGGCTTAACCCTTAACCCATTAAAATGCAGCCACCTTAAGCTTACATCTCTCAATCTGCAAAATTCTTCAGCAGCTGTTACAGGTTGGTGAACATTTGGCTGACTGCAGGATTCTGCAGTAGTGTTAACTGTTGGCTGCAGGCTCAGTCCTATTTTTTGCTGCCATCATTTAGTCTGCAGAACCTCTAAGTCTGCAGAATTTTGTACATGTAGCAGCCAACCTGCCAGAGTTCAGGGAGAAGATGACAGACGGTCATAGAAACATCAGCAGTTCTCATTTCCTATGTAATTTACATGTAGGTGTACTGCAGATTTGTGGCAAAGATTGTAATGTTTATTTACTGTTTCTCTAGCCTCATCGCTTGAGACCAGCAGCAGTTTCCTCTGTACCAGTGATGATGAGAACAAACTCCCGTCTCCTCCCAAACCATTGATTGCTCTGTATTACTTATAGCTTAGCTGTACATTTATGTAAAAGTTTGTAACATTTTGTGTGATGTTTCTCTAGCCTCATCGTTAGACACCAGCAGCAGCTTCCTCTGTACCAGTGATGATGAGAACAAACTCCCATCTCCTCCCAAATAGCTAAAACCATTGATTGCACTGTATTACTTATAGCTTAGCTGTACATTTATATAAAAGTTTGTAACAGTTTCTGTGATGTTTCTCTAGCCTCATCCGTAGACACCAGCAGCAGCTTCCTCTGTACCAGTGATGAGGAGAACAAACTCCCGTCTCCCCCCAAACCTTCGCTCAAGATGAGGCTGTTTAAGAACGGTGCAAGTCAGCGAGATCTGCTCAAGAACATGTTTGATAAGGAGAACAGACCAAAGTAGTAATCGTTTGATAAATGACTTCTGGCTAAATGTGGTACATGTATGTTTGTATAAAGGTAAAAGTAAAGGTAGTCCCACAGCCTTATTATTGAGGTCGTAAGGGCAGTGGGATGCTATCTACTGTGGCAGGGTGTTGGAGGGGGGAGCCCCACCCTCTCCTTCATGTTTGTTTAGGTCTGTCAGATTACTCTATTTTAGAAAAGAAAGCCGTATCTCCCGTATCATTAGATGCAACCAGGATGTCTTCTGATGAAAATGACTTGGAAAATGGTTAGTTAAGATCAGAAACGATGAATGAATCCTGGTTACATTAGAGATCAACCATGAAATTTCTTTAGTTATAAGTTGGGATCTATAAAAGAAGTGGGTACCTGAGAATAGACCAAATTAGTCATATTGTATGATGCATGTCTGTGATTTGAATAATTGTGTTTTAATATTGTACTATAGAATTCCTTTGTCATAAAATCCATAATATGAATTTTGGTGGGATTACTGGTAGTTACAAGAAAAGCAACTTCCGCTAAGTGCCAGTCCGTTGTAATCTACGAAAAGATCTGTATCTATACAGCCAGTATAACAACACCAGCTTCGCAGGCACGCAGCGCGGCAACACTTAGTGACATGGGCTTTGCACTGGTCCCAATGTGAAATAAAACGTGACAGGAATCAAACATAACTCGTGGGTCGTCTGTACACATGCATAGCACAGCACCACTATTGAATTTTGCTTCTACAAATGTATATCGAAACGTACTTTGAGACCGGCTTGAAGTTGGGACAGTTTGATCACAGCTCATTGGGCAGTTGCATGCCATCTCCTGTTTGTGCGCGCATGTGGAAACTGTCGCAATAAAAGCTTCCACTCATGTGTTTTTGTGGAACTTTTCAATCAAGTGGCGCTTCTGAGTGGTTTGGACTACATTATAAAGGAAGAGGTCAAGAACTTTGTTGATGCTTTAGACTTTGACGTTCTATCTCGCGTTTAATGCTGTCACATCAGCACTACTGTCAAGGAAGTTATTATCTCCATGAAAAATGAGATTTTTTCATGGAGATATTGTTTTGAGCGTGTTGTTGTTTGTGTGTGTGTCCGCATGCTTGAAGTCAACATAACTGAAGAACGTCTGGATGGATTGTAATGATATTTGGTATGTGGGTAGGTGTTGGGAAAACAAAGGTCAGGGGTCGATTTTGGGTCCCCTGGTATGTGACAGTGGTACTGCATTGGCGTTTTTGTCAAAATCTTCGAAGGAGAACTGAAGAAAGGAACGACAGATTTTCGTGTTATTTAATGTGCAGGTAGCTTGTTTTCGTTATGTTTATAGTTAGATGATAAAACCCCTGAAAATTAAGCTATCGGAATTGACTTTGATGTATTATCAAGATACAATTTAATCTTGTGTCTTCCAACATTACATTGTGTCACGCAGATGATTTTGTCGTGTTTTATATTGTTATTGGCAAGATTATAAACCCCCTGAGATTAAACTATGCAGGTAGATTCAATATCGAGCTGTAATTTGATATTGCGTCTTTTGGCGTTATGTTATGTTACACATATACTATCTCACGAAGTTACTTTTACTTTGTTGATAGCAATATGATAAACTCCCTTTGGATTAGAACTGTGCAGCTTGACAGATTGAATATCAAGCCACAATGTGATCTCCTGGCGTTACTTTAGGTGACGTAGATAGTTTAGTAAACTCAATAGAATCCTCTTCATTACTTTCGCCATGAAGATTATATTTCTCGGGTGTGTGCGTGTGTGTGAACACGATAACTCGAGAATGCCTGGGTGGATTGTCTTGATATTTGGTATGTGGGTTGGTCTTGATGAGATCTTCAAATGATTAGATGGGGGGGGGGGGTAGCGGCTTGTTATGGTACTGCAGCGGAACGGTTTTGATATCTTTGCCGTTAGGTTTATATATACGTAGGATAATATTTCAAAGAATGCCTAGACGATAGAAATACCTCTAATGGTTGTAAGAACCCATTCTAAAACCATGCTACACACTCTTGTATTAGGTAGATTAGCCCTTAGATATATATAGAACTGTAGTTATGTACCAGCCATACTTTGTACAATTGTTTCGCAATAAAGTTATCTATATCTATAAACTCCCTACACCAGAACCTTAAGGGTATCTAGACTTATATTCAATAACAAACTCCAATCTGATCCCTCGTCTCCCGACGTCACATCCTGTCAAACAGATACGCGCTGATCCGGAACCGGAGTGTTTCCTTATTTCCCACCAGACGTCTGGTAAGTGTTCCTGCCGTCCCCGCGAGGAATTATGTTAAAGTGAGATTATCTTTGTTATTTGAAAAAAAAAAAAACGGAATGAGACATGGGAGCGTGCTTCTTGGATTATTTGTACTGTGGGGGAAATGTAAGAAAAAGCGATAGCGGAGGAAACATGAGGAAAGCTAGCCTCCATTGGTATTGCAAAATGGTTTCAGGCTGGCTGATAGTTACGGGCTGGCTGCAAAAGGTGTATTATAAGCCCCCCAAAAATGCCCGGTAGAGCCTGCTATGGAGGCTAGAGGAAAGCTAGGAGCGTGGTCTGTGCTAAGCGGGATTGTGTTTTCTTGTGCGGGGGAACAAAAATGAGCAAATAAAAACTGGGACATCAAAACCCATGAGCCCATCAAAGCAGCGATGTTTTATATTTCTTTTGGGCACTCCGAAGTCTTGACCAACACGAAACGTTTTAGTGTTTTTGACGTGCGCGGTTATGAAGACACGACGCGCGTATTTCCCACCAGACGTTTGTTTAAGTGTTCCTACCGTTCCCGGGTTATGAAGACACGAGGCTCGCTTTCTTGAGTACTCGGCACGGCGGAACGCCTGTCATGTGACGTGACAGGCGCGTGTCGGGAGGCACCCCTGCACCCGACTGTCGTGTGGGATCACGCTAAAGTCGGATTATCTTTGATATTTGAAAACAAAGGAAGAAGACTTGGGAGAGTGCTTCTGGGATAATCTTTTACTGTGAGGGAAAAGTAAGAATAGCCGGTAGCGCGTGTTCTGTGTTGAAGTGGGATTGCATTTATTGTGGGAGGACAAAAAAGAGCAAAACTGGGACATCACAATCCATGAGCCCATCAAAGCAGCGAGGTTTTATATTTCTTTTGGGGCGCTTCAAAATCTTGACCAACCCAAACCATTAAGTGTTGCTGCCGTCCCCATGCGGAGCGTGCGCGGTTATGAAGACACGAGGTGCGCTCTGTTGAGTACTCGGCACGGCGGAACAGAGAGAACGGCTGTCACGAACGTGACGTGACAGGAGTGTGTCGGGAGGCACCCCTGCACCCTGCTGTCATCTGGAATCACGTTTAAGTGGGATTACGTTCGTCGTCTGGAAAAAGGAAGGAGACTTGGGCCCGGCTGAGAGCGTGTATCGCGTTAACGTGGGATTATATGTTTACTGTTGGGGGAAGTGAGTAAAACTGGGAACGCGTGTTCTGAGTTGAAGTGGGATTATGTTTAGTGTTGGAAAACATAGTAAGCAAATTTCGTTTAAAAAATTAGTAAGGAGACCAGAGAGCGTACATTGCCTTAACGTGGGATTTGTTTATTTTTATGCGAAAACAAAAGTTAGCAACATTGGGACATGTAAAAGCTCATAAAAGCAGCAATGCCATATTGTATTTTTTTGTTTTAAGCAAGACTTTTTACAGTAAGACCCGGGAGCGTACTTTGCCCTAACGTGGGATTATGTTTACAATGAAGGGAAAATAAGTAAAGCGCATGTTTTGTGTTGAAGTGGGATTATGTTTTTAAAATGTTGGAAAACAAAAGGAAGCAAAACTGGATTTTTTTTGTGTGTGTGGCATTTCGTTTAAAGAACACATGTAAGGAGACATGGGAGCGTGTACCACCTTAACGTGGGATTATGTTTATTGTGGGGCAAAAACTGAAGAAAAGCCGGGAGCGCGCGTTCTGTGTTGAAGTAGGATTATGTTTATTGCGCGGAAACAAAAGTAAGCAAAACTGGGTATTCAAAACCATGATCCCGTCAAAGCAGCTATGTTTTATACCTGATTTTGGTACTACAAAATATATGCGCAAGGCGCAATTCTTTTAAGGTTGTACGTTTTTAGGAAAGGATGCAGATTCTGCTATTTGCGATGTTCATCTAGATATCTATCTCATGTTTGTGATATTCATTTATCTATCCCTCAATCCCTATAATTGTAAGGACTAATTTCACACATATTTCCGTACTGAATACTAGTAGTAATAAAGCATACGTGCCAATATCCGTGCCTTGTATTGTTTTATTGACTATTATGTCTGCATTGAATTTTGATTAAGAAATCAATGTCAGTCCATATGGTTTGTCGTGTTTTATTACTGACCCAAATATCAAAGGTCAGTTATTAGAGAGAAGGTCGGAAGTACATGTGGTGTGTAGGTGGGGCTACTGGTACGGAAAATTTGTCCAATTTCATATTTCTTTTATTAGTTCTCCTGATGGGCACCGAGGCTGTACATCTAACCAAAAGCTATAGGTAAACGCTAGTCTCTCATAGGGTAAAAACGTTATTTCAGGCAATGGCGTAAAAGAAGATGTATGCGTATATTGAGGGTTACGCCACGGTCACATTCGTCGAAGTTCGTCGTTCAATTTTTTATATCAGTGGAATCTCCAAGCGCACCGTGACAGAACCAAACAGTCAAGAATGACCTACGACATGTACAGCTTCGTTTTGGTAACAAGACAGTTGAATTTTGTACGACTAGTGAACGGCTAGTTATCCAAGAATGCCCCTAGTTTCCAACCGTACGACGATGGTACTTGAGTGTGCCCAGGCCCTTACGAACCAAGGAAGTCAGGGTGCTCTGTATCGGCTGTTGCAGCCAATGTGTGAATTTACGACACTCGACACGCCCTACTTACGGCGCTTGTTAACTGCATAATACAACACACGTCACGCCCTAGATAAGATAGAGACACAAAACTAACAGCAATCGATCTTTCTGATGATGAGTGAGGGAACAAGTTAAGGAAGCAATGACGCGATGGTGGGACGTTTCAATATTCTTCACCGAAAGGCCGGTGGAAAGGCTGAAAAGGCAAGGGAGTGGCTACTGACAGGATGATCTATCAGCAGTAGAAAAAAAAATCTACTGATCCTGTCAGCAGTGCAATTTTTTCTACTGCTGACAGAATGATCCTGTCAATACAATAGCCTCAGGCAAAAGGTGAAGGGTTTTGACACAAAGTGGGACTGTAATTTCCAACACAAATTTGACCTACGGCCTACATTTTAGACCGTCTAACTCCAATCTCTGTCAAGGAATGTCCAACCCCAGTTTTTGCCATTCCTAGGTCCGATATTTGTGCTGGAAATTACAGTTCAACTTTCAAGCTAAGGCATGGGGTTCTTGCACTCAGTATGGGCTATGGGTATGGGTAGTTAAACCTGCCAGGTAAATTTGTAATAACATTAATGTATTTATGACTTTATATACATGCATAGTTATATGGCAGCCTCTTCTACGTTAAACCAACTGGCATGGCGGCTGTGGCACGCAAACACCCTCTGATCATTCATAGAGCTAGAGAGTGAAAAAATGTTATCACAGGAAAACATATAGTCATAACTTAGCCTCCGTCACAGACTCATTCCGGCTGTTTTCTTAGAAGTTTAATTTTTTTTTACATCAATTTGTTTCCTTATCATATTTTTTGCCCATTTTCTTTTACATTTTTTTCTTCTTATTGCTGACCGAAAACAAGAAAACTGTAACTTAATTAAGAAGAAGCCGGAAAAAGTCTGCAACGGAGGCTACAAATAGCTGTTTATCTTTATTCCTCCCTTTTCTTCGTCTTCTTTTCTTTTAAAGCGATTCGACTTCATTTTGACCGTTACCCCAAACTTGATCCAACCTAAGCTCCCGGCGTGCCGGAACCAAACACCCTCCGCCTTTCGGGCGACTTCAATAAAACCGACTTTGCTGCTGTGAAATTGACATCGCGCCATCCATTAGCAACTTTCTGTGAAAATAACAGGCCATGCAGAAAACATTAACAACTTTCCGTAGAAATAAGTACGTTACTCTAAGAACTCTAGCCAGTAGCCTCTCCAACGCCTCGCCGTGAGGCAATGTTGATTAATGTCAATTATATATATATATATATATGGATGACATTCTCTCGGCCAAAACTGATGCGAGCGTGCGAATGAAAAAAAATTGTTTGTCAAAACAAAATCTGTCTTCATAATGAAATCTAAGCGGTCAGGAAGGTTAAACAAATTAATAAAAACATAGATTACCGAGTAATGGATTCTTTTTTTTTCTTCGACATCTTCTTCTTTGACTTTGGAATTTGCTTTGATGTACATGTACTATTACATTACTATCCGTTTCCCAAAATATATATTTCCGCGGCATATATTTGCTATTTTGCAGCTGCTTTGTACGATTTACAGTATGGTCGAATACTTTTATTTTGTTGGAAACGGCCCAAAATTGATGCATGCGTGGATGTCATCCATATAATCCAATCAACATGGCCTGATGGTACATGGCCGTGATTTGATGTAACCGACTGATGCACGGACATCACTGATGGACTTAGAGATGATGATGTCGCGATTAAGACGGAAGTGGCGGCGGTCTTAAAGCCATTAAGTCTTCTACGAGCGACGGTAACGATGTCTGCTGGTAGATTCGTCCTCTTTAAGGAAATGGGGAGGTCGAGATAGCGATCTTAAGTCTGAGACAACAGTCTTCAGTCTTTGGCAAGATGACAGTTACTCAAGCAACTCGATAGATTTGTGAAACCTAGATGTAAGTCGTTAGTTCGTAGTTCTAGACATAGAACTATGCCAACGTGTCGTAACGTACTTAAGGTATGTACATGTTCGAGTGTTATGTTTATTTGGTTTTGATGGTAAAATCGGCATGGATATAGTGACGGATTCAGCTTTAACATTGTTCGACAATACCCGGGGACTTGGCTTAACTCCCTTTCTTTTCTCACATACTCCAAGACGGATAGTTGCACTTTGGTATGATGTGGTCTTCGGTGTTGGTTTGTTCTGACTAAATCTTCTCATAGTTACAGAATAAGTAACTGCCTATAGAATAAGTGCCGTATGATTGAATGTGTGCATTATTGCTTTGTTCGCAAGAGCTTTGACCTGAGTTTGAATGTCAAGCTTTACTCATAGATGTGAACGAACAAAATATTTCATTTTCAATAGCCAAAGGCTGATATCAAGTCACGCAGTTTAAACATTTGCTGCTGCAGCCATTGTTTCTAATATCTTAAAATTGTTTTTGACAGCTCCGCGCCAAATCATATCAAAGAACGAAATATAAAGTGCCTGATACACATCCGTAAGTAGTCCATGGCTGAGCGCCTACAGATTTCCAATTGAAAGTTAAGGCGGATAAGGATCGGCCTGTCATGTCCGACTGTTCCCGGATATATCCGATAAAGCTTCGAAATCAATTTAGCCAACTTTTTCATAAACCTCAGTGCGATAGAATGATTCATATGTCATATCCAACCGGCCGTGTAGTAATTCAATATTCTACGAGCAAAATGACTACTCTTTCTGTATTTGTATCTATCTATAGTATATAGTCGGTATACGTAACCGCGTAACACACCAGATTCGCAGGCACGCGACGTGGAGCCAGCTGGTTATACTATACGTACGGAACGATGTGTCACACCTAACCTTTGCATATCTAACTGTAAGCGTTGTTAAAAGCTATCTAGTGAGGATGCAACTACTGTAATTGGTGGCAACAAATTCCACTCTACGAGAGTTGTAGCAAAATACACATTTTTGAACACATCAATCTTAGGTTGATAACCCTGTTTACAATAGTTCGACTTTTCCTTGTATTTTCCTTGACACTTGACGATATGACTTTTTTGCCTTTCTTATGATCTATGGTACTTTTGCCAAAGCTCCTTGGTAACTGATAAGTAAATGAATAAAATATACGGATTAGAAATTAATAAAATAGAAGGATTAGTGCCGCCTCAGTGGCCAGTTCTTTCATTATCTGATTATCGACCATAATAACACATGTACAGTACATAACATGGTCTAGTGTTGATACGATAGTGACCTGCCTTGATATCTCACATATAATGTCCTAATTTCAGTGCACATAATATATAACTAGGTAAAACGTGGATTTGTAGTGTGGTTTTACTGGTGCAAATTATTCACTTTACGGTTAACTACGTGAAAGTGTGCACCAACATTCTACATTGCATTGGTCCATATATGGTGTATAGATTCAATGAGGAACTGCTTATTTCCGTATCTACGATTACTTTTTCTAATTTCGAAGCAGCAGATGAGTGAATAAGCACAACATCTGGATTTTTGTGTTGTCTTTATAGATTATGGCCGACTTTACGGCTATCGACCATACCGGCCTACTACATGTCATACTAGTTTATTTGGTACTTACGTGATGCTGGCCTGTTGTTTGTTTTTCTTGACTCATGATCACCTGTTCTAAAGCCCGAATCTAAGGGTTAGCTATCGATAAAGTGAAATACATATACAACTGTTCTTTCGCTGGCAAACTACTAGTATTTCATTTTCCAGCTATTGGCTACAACAAGTCCAGTACACTAGGTAGTTTATTTTGTACTTATCTGATTGTAAACTGCTTTTATGCCCATGATTCATGATATCCTGCTCTGATTCCGTTTTCCGTGATAAGTAAATAAATGCAATCCGTGGATTAGTAATGAATAAAACACGCGGATTAGAGCTATGTCTCGGTCGCCGACTCTTTCATTATCCGTTTATCGACCATCCCAACCCCGTTCCCAATCAGTACAGCGGATCTGTGTATTTACCGAAATACACTAAATGCCAGGGATACACGAAATACACATGAAGATGAGTGAAATATACCGAATTACAGTATGATTTTAAGAGTATCATAGGTTGCTATATTTCGGCATAGAATAATGTATCTATGGCCCTGGCGACAATAAAAAGACAGAAAATGCCGAAGATTGTGATACGTGTCAATGTGCATTTCGTGTATTTCGGTAGATACACGGACCGAGTACAATTGAGTCGTAACCATCCCACACGGCAAGCTGTGCCGGCTTTTATTTCTCACGGGTATGGCAGTCACGTGACGTGCGAGTGGTTCGGCCCAGATTCTATCGGTTTTCGTAGGTAATATGAGCACCCCATTAAACTACTTTCGCGTGGAAATAAAGGCACGATGTTGAGATGTTCTCAATATTAGGAGGGATTTGAACAACGCCATTTGGTAGAAAGTTGGCCAGAAATGTGTGTCAGAGGACTGGCTATGTGCAACTGTGTGGCATTGCTTTACATGGTACTTCAGACACGATTTTCGTTCTTATGTATCAACTCCGCGACGGACCGCTCAACATCAGCCATTTTATGTGCGGCGTTACCATTTAAGTCCTTTTGCATGGAATTAACGGCGTCGAGATGTTCTTGATATTAGACCTACCGCCAATTAGCCTAAAGAATGTAATGTGATGTGTAAATATTAATGTGCAGACCATAGGAAGAACACCCTCTTACGAGGCTAAGTAAAACTCAAACCTTGCATGGCTGGTGGTAGCACGTCGTCAGAACACAATGAGGTAATTGAACCTATTATAACTGCCGAATCTGTTTTGTTTTCTTCGGTCAGCGTTGCATCGGGGTAACGGCCGCTGCATGAGATATGTCTTTCGACACAACTAACTGAATCTGTCTACGAGATATTAACCTTAGATACGTGAACACGGCCTTGAAAGCGTTCGAATTCTGCCGACGTGCTGCTGATGGTCGGGCGCCATGTTCAGTTATGTGTAACCGGGCATACAAGCGGCGCCCGTGACTTCCAGTCATCTTTAATACATGACATACAGCAGGCCGTGAGTGGCGAGGGTCAGACGGGAACACCGCGCTCGTCGTATTCTTACGGGTCAATTGGACTGACCCACCGAACACCGGCAGGGCGCGGCCTCAAACGAGTGGCTGTGATTTCTACATGTTTTCCAGGGCAGAGGACTTAGATGAGATTGGGGAAAGTAATTGTACAAGTTCGTCTGAGGCCGTCCCGTGTGTTAAGGTGGCGAAATATCATCTGATCCAGTTCAAGTCACGGTGATTTGCCTTTCTTGTACATGCTGCGAATCGCCTGCAATTTTAAAGCTGGTAGATTATACACCGAAAGAATAGAAAAATCAGAAAACCCCTATCCACGGGTTGATGACCTACATTTTCATCCAAGATGTAATCTGTATTTGGTGACCTGTGTGTCACCATTTTGTCAAACTTCAGTTACCTGAACATTGGCTTTAGGTATGATGGCAGTAATGCCATACAGCATACTGATGTTTGAGGGGACAGTTGAAGAGCAAGTCCTACAACAAGAAAACTTGAAGAATCAACGGAGATTCATCATTTGGCATTCCATCAATAGGGGCGTGCAGTTTGCATGGTTATTGTAAAATTTTCCAGATGGTTTGCTGTGCAATATATTTCATCCAATCGCCTTGCAACAAAGTGTCTTTTCTTCTTGTAAGAAGTAAATCACGAGCGTGTGGTTATTTTCAGACTGCTACCTTACTGTCACCCCCTGCAATGTAATCCTATTGATTTTTGTGGAACTAAAGAATGAACCAGTTGCTTCATCCATCATTGTAAACATTTATCATCATTAATATATTAATCTTCTAGTCACACGAAAAGTTTTCTGTCTTTTGTTTGTTTCGCGTAGCCGATGAACCATCTTTAGGCGTAACACACCATTTTCGTGCATTTGGTAAAACCAAACTGCAAGGTTTTATCCACTCACACCAGGAAGGACCCTCACTCATTTCTTTAAGCGTGGTGGGTTCTTTAACGTGCACGAGGTGTGGCTCTCTTCAAACATTGGACCTCCGGCTCTACGTCCCAGCTGAGAGGATGTCCCTAGCCGAACCAAGGTACTCATTTTGAACTGAGTTGAGTAAGGAAATAGATGTAAAGTGCCTTTCTCAAGGGCACAACATTGGGGTCTGCTACGGAAACCCAAACCCTTTAAATTGGAAGCCAACGGCCCTAGCTATGCATCGATGAAGGTTAGACATCCATGTGATAAGATACGAAAGGTAACAGTAACTCAACCAACTAGATAGATTTTAAAAACATCTAAACGTTTTCAGATAGCATCTACTAACTACCGTCATTGACTGGACGAGCTTTCTTGTTTTGGCAAAAACAATGAGTTTATATGCAAATGAAAACAAATTTTAGATACTAATATTCAAATAAGACACAATGATAAGAAAAAGTCAAGACAAAGTTGATAGTCATGAAGTCTCTCCGAAAACTTTCCGCTCCTCCCCCCCCCTCCTTCTACAGTAGAACTCCAATGTAGAGTAGCTGCAACACACAGTGGCACCTGTCCTCCCGCGTACGTATCCGCCCCCCTCATGTTCAACACTGTCCTGGTATGAAAACGGCAGGAAAATACGAATATTTGAACACATCAATATTACTTTTTTTTCTACTTTCCTCCCCCGGCTGCGCGCCGCGTGACTTCCCAGACAATCACGTTAGTGTAGCAGAACTGATTTCCGCTCATGTATAATTGACGAGCGCCTCGCGTGACGCATGGCCGCTGGGACGCCTTGTCTTGTATCAAATACCTCGGCACAGATAGCCCGAACTGTAGCCTCCTTTCCAGGCCTTTTAGGCGGCGCCGATGCTAATTTTTTTGGGTAGCGATGATTGGCGACTATCAACATATCGGGGCCAGGTTTTTTTGCTGTGGAAATCGTATTGCAACTCGGACCTAGCCCCAAATATGTTGCAAATCGCGAATCAGCGCTCCCCAAAAAATTAAACGCCGGTGCCGCCCAGAAGCCCTGAAAAAGAGACCACAAAACTGCAGGATCCACGAGTGGGACTCCATAACGCCGTTTTATCTGCAAATCACGTACTGCCATCTAATGTTCTGGTTACTGTCATTTTCCGCCACATTGTACGACCAATGTTGTAGAAAATGTGCAGCCATTTATTTGAATACGATTATTGGAATAGGTACATTAGGTACAGATTATACCAGGTGAGACCGCTGATGAACCATTCAGTGACCAAAACTTTGATAGATCCCTCAACGGGTCCGCAACGGACTTTCAAGGAGCGCTCAGTGATCTCCGAGGTCTTTCAAAGATTTCGAAAATCCTTCGATGATCTCCAACATGATTTAATGATCTCTCAATATTTATTTTACTGATCTCAAAGATCAATCAATGATCTCTGCTTAGTAGTATGATGTCTTCTAATGATCTCAATGACCAATGATGTGTGACTGCTCATCCGTTTCTTGACAATTTCCGTCCGAACTTCCTGTAAAACTTGGCGTGCAAAAGACACTAAATACAATTCCAAAACGCCGGCTGTGGAACCTACTTTGCAGGCTAGGCATCAGGCAGGTAGCGGAGTGTCAGGCTCTGGGATGTGTTTCCATCAGATCTGACATACTATCAGGCACCATCTGTTCCTATGAAACTTTGAAACTTTGTTAGACCGTACGATCCGCAAAAACAGAATTTCTGTCTGGAGAGATAGATACGGATAACATCAAAATGCTTAGGGTGGAATAAAAGAAATCAAGTTGCATTTTTTTAAGTTTTCTAGAGCAACATGAACCATCAGATTTTTAGGTTGAAGATTTCCTTGCCAAAGGTTAGAAGAAAGGCAAGGCAGCGTAACAGTGTTGCTCACATAGAATAGACAAAAATTATACCTCCTATTACATAATACAACATAAATCAAGCAACTCCATATTAGGTTCTCTAAAGCTCCAGACAGTTCATATAACATAGACTATCTTTCACCAGGGATTGAGAATTGAAGCCATCTGAAACGTCTAACTCTTAAGAGAACCTATCGAGTTGCTTGAATTTATCATGTATTTTACAGTTTATGTTCTACTTCTACTTCTACTTTAGGTACTGTTGGACTTCCCCCGATCTCTAGAACAATTCAGAAAAGAAGACTGGCCCTTGCTGGCCATGTAGCACGTCATGAGGAGATGGCTGCCAAAGTTCTCCTCTGGGAACCTGATGCAAAGAGAAAAAGGGGACGACCGAACCTGACACTTAAGAAAGTCTTGGAGGAGGAGGTTGGGTTAAAGGACTACAACCTGCTAGCCGCCATGCTTGATAGAAATGCATGGTTAGACATTGTGAATGGCACCTCGTATGAGGACGACCTGAACTGAACTGAACTGTTCTACTTGGATGTCTAAACTTCATCGAAGACATTTCATTGTGATCAGATCTTACCAATAGCAGCTACCCAACAATTCGATCTCTTTCAAGCCTAACGCTAGAGTTCTATAAAACCTGCGCGTTCCCACCTGCACAACAGTGATAAAGGTTATATCGGTAGTCTTATTACTCGTCTCCTATCTCGTAAAAACGATGAATAGTTGACATCGTCTATTTCCGTGTCTTCAATTACCAGTTCCCTGGCGTTATAGACTATTCCATATCATTTAACTGTTCGTCCCTTCCGATTCAGGACCGTTAATGTAAATATAGCGACACCAATGCCGGATTCTAATCCAGGACAATCATATGCTTACTTGTTTATAATTGGGCCATAAACTCCAGTTATCAGTACGGGCTGGAGCAATAACGCCTGTAGATGTCCTGACGGATGGAGGCAGTGCGGGTGTATTTGTTATTTTTATATCCCTGGGCTTTAGGAAGGGGTTTTACGGGTGTTAAAGGTACCGGGCGGATATGGCATCATTTCCGTGTCAAAATATCGTATCAAAATACGTACCTTGAACTAGCGAGAATACGTCTATGAGAAACGTATTTGTACTACAAAAACGATATCGGTTTACGTCTACGATATCGTCTTGGTACCAAAATACCGTTATATTCCGTTATACACAACAAACCCACATTTTTTTGTACATACGCAATGTAACGGTATCTGTATCCCTGGACCATATCGTAGACGTAAAACGATATCGTTTTCATTGTCAAAATACATGTAAGTATATCGTAGACGTATTTTCGCTGTTACGTTTCCTAATACCATATTTTGACACGGAAATGATGCCAAAGGGTGGAAAGGCGAACGAATTGTCTCATCAAACCAGGTCAGATGTGCCTTGCTGGCGGAGGGTAACAGCCGCGCGGAGGCTACGTATGTACACAGGACAGAATACAAAACTTGCAACAAACATGATGCATTAACATATAACGATATGATAATGAAGTAATGGATATGGAAGCAAATGGTTCGGTATGACAGTAAAATTGATGGAGGCCCATGTCCGGACCCTTTACCCGATGGTGAGATTTGGACACACTAAAGCTTATGACTTAGAGAGAAAAATCAGGAATCAAAGCGTTTTGAACTAATGATGAAATTTTGGGTGAAAGACAAAATTCAGGAAGCGGTTTAACGGGGGACGGAGGTACCGAGGCGGAGAGACGAACGAATTGTCTCATCAGACCAGGTGTGCACTGCTGGCGGAGGGTAACTGCCGCGCGGAGACTACGGAAAATCGATATTGCCAAACTTATGGGCCTCGGTGTGTACACCATATGAGCGGTGCCAATATCAGCCCGCTATTGGGAATATATGCATTACAGTCATATCTACAAGTCCATAAATATTGTGAGCGGAGGAGGAGGTGCGATGCCATTATTGTATAATTAGACGCGTTCTTTATGGCTTTTTTGGATATTTACTGGAGGGAATGGTTGAAATTTGTGTGTTTATGACTAGATGGAATAGAATGATGAATAGGGTAAACATTTTTCTTAGATGATTATTATGATCACTTATGGTAGACAATGATGAACGATTCTCTTAGAAGAGAACATAATTATTGTCATGTAACATTGGTGTTTGGGGTGAAGTAACTTGGCAAGTAAGTTAAGATAAACGAGTTGGTTATTTAAAGTATAAATGTAGGGATTACATGTGTCCTCCGTTTTTCACCCCTTTTACAGAGACAATTCAAACGGATTATGAAATTATCTCATCCATTCATCAACCTAACGTGGTTTGCGCGGCCATATTTCCCAGGTGGTGCATTAACTCATCTAACCCTATACCCACATCCCTCTGTTAATTCGTCCCTTTGGAATTTATAGTCAATATCAATGTATTCTTCTGTCATCTGCCGTTACTACAGCACTGTACACTATCTGCCGCCGTGCAGTTATACATGCGTCCTCTAAACCAAGCTTTTGTTCTTCTCCTTATGTGGTTGCTGTAACAGTTTTCTTAGCTTTGTCCCCAACTCCTCTGTCTCTAAACCTTCGTCTGTGTCCTCTTGTTTTTCCGTAGACATCACCACAACTCCCTTTCCCTTCTGGTCATATCAGCCATGCTCCCTTACTTGATTACCAGATTGTCAAAAACGCCAATACCAACTTCCTTTGCTTTTTATTACCTCCCTTCAGATTACGGAAGCCGTCCTCTCCCCTCCCTTCCGCTCAATCACTCTCTCCTCTTATGTATGTTTCCCCACCCCCACACTCTGTATCCCTCTCTACCATTCTGCGGAAAGGAGGCTTCCCACAGACGAGTCGGGAACCAAACTGCTCTTAAGACGACGGAAACCGCCCTCTCCCTTCCCTTCCACTCAGTCCCTCTCTGCTCTTATGTACGTTTTCCCACTCCGCCTGTCTCCCTCTCCCTACCATTCTCAACAGAAGAGGGCCGGGTCTCCTCAGACGAGTCGCGAGCCAAATTGAGCAGTTAGTGTGACGTTTATCTGGCACGAGACAGGCGGAGGACTAATTCCACCGACGGCGCAATCAGGGCCGGGTCAGAGGTCGCCCCTTCACGCCTGGGCTCCTGAGGGGGCTGCGAGATTTGGAGAGACTCGCGCGTGGAGCGATAAGAAGGTCCATGCCCTGCTCTACCGGCAGTTGTTAAAAGGTTAACGATGGGGGTAGGAAGGCAAACTCGGCTGGTCCTGTTGGCGCTGTGTGCAGCAGCCTTGTGGTCGGGCCCGTCTCAGGGGACACCGCACCGCGGGGATACACCAGGCGGGCGGGGGGAGAGGGAGGTCCGCCCGGCTGGTAGGGGAGACCCGGTGGGCAGATCGGACAGGCAGGACCCGGCGCTGTGGGACGTGGTGGAGGCGCTGGAGTGGACCGTGGACTTCTTTCGGCGGTCGTACCGAGACATCAACCTGGACGGACTGTACGGGCTCAGGATAGCGGAAGGTCAGTTCTGTTTGTAGATTTAGCATTTTACACTCAAAGGCATAAAGTTTATACTTATCTAAATGGTATAACTAATAGCTACCTTTTCAGGTTTCATCGGTGCATCTTACACCAACAAGCTTAAGCTGGTATCTTGTCTCTCAGTCTGGTTTTAAAGCCTTTAATTGATATGAATGAGGGATGCGACACGATTTGAGATCTACCATATTACACTGAGTCTACCCGTTTCAAACGGTATCGTCCCAATGATAGTAACTATCGTGAACCCACGATGATATCACAAAACGCTACAACTTTCCACCCCAGTCTGATTTACACGGAGAATATGGCTACTTTCTGTGGCGACAATAACGGCGGGTCGTTCTGTAGGTTGTTACATTGATCTACTGTCAGAACAATCCCTGCAACAATCTGTTACCAAGTCCCTTTGTGGCAATCTGTTCGGCCGCTTACAGACCTTATATGGGCACCGGCGGCCACCTGCACATACCTGCACATTGTTACAGGTGTGTGCCGGTCTGAACACACCTTTAGCAGTCTGACAACGATTATTCACATAGGTGAGAATCGATAAGGAACATTAAGGTCTTAAGAGATCGGCTAGGTTACCCTAGACCTGAACCATTAATTTTCATTACGACCCGGGTCTAGATCAACCTGTAACAGTTTATTAGTGATAGATTATAGGACTGCGGGTCGCCCTCCTATCGGCCACATTGCCGCGAGGAGATCCCCTGAAGCATCCCTCAGCAGCGCTCAGTTACTGCCGGGGTATCGGCGTATCGACGTTATCGGGTTGCCGGATCGCCATCCGAGTGACACCGGCCATCTGTAACCGGGTCCCCGGGCTGCCGTTCATCGGCGCACTGGATTGGGGGGAAGCGCAATTGGCTCCGACATCTGCCCCTGACCCCGAGTCAATCCGGAAGTTCAATTACTTGGACAGCCCGGTGAGGGAGAATCCCGGTGTCGCGCCGAATTTCTGCTCAGACAAATCTTCGCTACGTGGGGTGCGGTAGTGCGGGTGCCTGGATTTAGAGGGTTAGGGTGGGGTTTAGGTTTGATACTAGGGTTAGGGTTAGGACGGGTCTTAAGCTATGTTAATCAAAGTCATTGGGTAACTGATATCTAAAGCAACTAGTTTAGCACCCCTATACGGTATTGATAAAGTGTCCTTATTATCCCTATAAAGCGTCGGAGCAAATACTTGGCAGGGTTAAAAATCTGGCTTGACACCGGGCTGCACAACCAACACTAATGCTCACCGACAGGACAGATTTGTATCCGAAAAAGGGCCGGAAATCGGCCATCAAACAAGTTCGGTACAGGAGTTAAAGTGTTTCTGGCATCTTGTTGACAAAACGCCCGGAAAATGGCCATGTGTGAGATCATTGATTTTGTTAGCGTTATCTGATTGTTTAAAGCGTTAATAGACACCCATTTCGTTCGTCACTGATTGCTTTGCGCTCTTCGCGATCCCGCGGGGAATTCGGCATACACATCTGGGAATCAGTTGCAATATTAACCAAACTTGGTCATTATTGGTCTGAATTATCAATGAAATGAGCGAAAACTCCGCTAACGCAGAGGGAATCGAAAGTGGGGCAACGCGGCAACCTTTTAGAGCAGTTTCTAATTACAGCATGCGATCCTAGACCCGGCATTAATGATTTAAACGGCACACATGAATATGAAGTATCGTGGATACAGCCGGGGTGAATCAATAGTACCGGGTCTTCTCGCTCCCTTTCTTGGGGCGAGAGATCAATGGACGTCGTTGGTCCGGCAAGCGGGAAAATTAGGACAATGGAACCTCTTGTATCGAGGGCAATAGTTGTAAAGTATTCAGTCAGGAGCGAAGGTCGCAGAGATACTTAATGCGACCTATATTTTGTTTCTTTTGATTTATTTACTTATCTGGATTGACCCCATTTGTGGACGGATTGACATGGCAGGTGGCCTTCACTTGTTCAAGATGTCAGCCCAGATCTAGGCTGTTATAGGTTTAAACCACTTACACCGGGAAGGGCCCCTACTCTTGTCGATAGTTAGTTTCATGGGGATTCTTTAGCGTTTGGCCCTCCTTAAACAGGGGGCCTGCAGCTTTACGCTCCATTCGATAAGATGTTCCTAACCGTAGCATTTTCACCTGAGTCAAGTGAGGAAATAGGTGTTAAGTGCTTTTCAATGGGTCAACATTGGGGCCTGCTAGGGATTCGACCCTAGAACCTTTAGGTTATAAGTCAACAACCTTAACCACAAGAGCACCTGGCGCTGTGATATTACAACTTTAGCTGATACCTTGGCAACCGCTTTTCGTAGTCGTAGCACTTCCCGACCACCATAGAGAATATAATGTGACGTCTTGGGCGATGTCATAGGGTTATACATTCGTATTCTGCAATCTAAACCTCAGCCTGAAGGAACGGAAGGGATCGGGAAAAGCAAACACCAATTACAGTTTTGTTTTCTCTCAAGGCATAACCATCGATCTCAACATCGATCACAATACTTCCTCAGGATTGTCTGCTAAGTTTCCTCATATGCGAGATGCTTGTTTTTTCTTGCTTTTGAATTTTTTAAGATGTGGTTAAATGTGGTTGGCATAGCGTTGTCGCATTGTACTTTCTTAAGTCTTGTTGTAGCTGATCATCATAATAATATAGACTTACTTACAGAGAAAACTTATATGCTTCTGATGTAGGCATCCCCATCGAAAACAATTTGGAAACGAATAATCTTGTTTGTACCGTTTTCCAGAGATGTCTGGAATAACTATCGTTGCAATGGTGCATTTACCTGCATTTCAAATATTATCTTAGTTGTGTGCCTAAAAATTGCCCGAAAACCCCCTATTGCAAATGGTTGTTATTTCTTGTTTGTACCGTTTTCAATATTATGTGTTTGACATAACTACAGTACTATGGTGTCTTTTATTACGCTTCCAGTGGTGTGAGACTTTCAAGCCTCAAAACTGCTGACGTGGAATCATTTTCATCTTTAGAGTAAACTTCTCCATCGAGAGACATTTACGGACGGCCCCTTATTTCCACAATAGCAATAGCCCGCCCGTGGTTATTGCAGGAAGCGGCTGATTCCAGGTAACTGCACCTGGGGGAGTTCTGTGATGTATGTACCAACGGTGATGTCTGCATCAGATATCTGTGATGATAGAACAGGAAGAAGAAAATGTAGGTTATATTGGTAGCCCCGAGAAGAAACGTGTTGAAAATGCAGTTCACACTGCCCGTCCTTTCTTTGCAAAATCTGCCCTTTCGTCAACTATAAAAAAGATGATAGAACAGGAAGCAACAAATGTAGGTTAGTTATATTGGTGGCACCAAGACAAAATGTACAGGAAATTAAGTTGTAAGCTTTTGTTTCCCCAAATCTCTCCTTTCATTTACACTAAATCATTTGTATATAAAACGATGATGTCTACATCAGATATCTGTGATGATAGAACAGGAATCAGAAAATGTAGGTTACATTGGAGGCCCCATGCAGGAAGAAACGTGTTGAAAATTCAGTTCATGTTGAGCGTCTTTGTTTGCCAGAAGCTCCCCTTCCGTTTACTCTAAGCGCGAAAGATGGATTGCTGTAAGTTTTTGTGGGTACCAAATCGATAAGTGCCAGGGCGTATTATAAAGACACAATATTCGCAACAACTCAACCCCAGAAACATCAATGCTTTCGACATGGGTGCAGTTTTGCCAGTTTTATATGGCACGAGGTTATTTTAGAGGCTGTCGGTACAAATTTATTCTTGCTTTACACGGGTATATGGGTTTATCACGTTAGTTTTATCACCGATGTTCCTGATAGGGGACTGAAGCTTGTGCCGATTGTACGATTTAATCATTCGTTCTCGTGGTGCGGATTTATCACGTTTATCCTCAATACGAACATAAATAGTGTTTTCCTCCAGATGCATCGTTAATGCTTTTGGCACAGGTTATCCCTTGTGCTTTTGGTGAGCTAGAGCTATTGGCGTGTATCTATCGTGTTAGAATTTGAGAGCCCTTTATAGAGTCTATCCTTAAGTTAATAATTATCATCGAATTTATCGTTATCATCCATTTGTATCGTCATGGGACCTCGCAGTCATTACTTTAATCCTAGCGCCTCGGTACATGTAATTATTTTTACCCTCGATAAGATAGCTATCTTTTAAGCAGCTAGCCAGAATCGCCACCGATGTTGCCCCTGTACAATCAATTTTTTTGGCTATGTACTTTGTTGTATTATTTTTGTCTCGTCCGAGTGTTGTACTGCAAGAACACGTTCACGTGGTTTAGTTCTTTCAAATTCATCTATCTATTTATTTAGATTTAAAAGAACAAATATAAGATCGAGGAGCCGAAAACAGAAAAAGAGTAGTTAAACTACAAGAATGGCTACTGATCAAATATTGGAACAAAAATGAACAATGGAAAGGATTGTAAAGAAAACCAAATATCAAACCAAGATCAAACAAATAGTGGCAGTTAAAAGATAGGAATGATAAAATAGCTAGAAAAGTACACGGATGAAAGAAAATCAAGTAACCAATATAACAACAATGCTATAAGATAACTGACAATAACATGTGATTGGTCGATTGTCATCATGCATCAGCTGAAGATTGACATGGCCTGTCCTTGGTGCTGAACATGTTGTGCAAACCTCTACAGCAGTAACAGCACACACCTCAGTAGTTTACAGCTTGTTATGCCCACATGTTGACTATAGAAACCACACAGTCGATGGTATAAACTCCTCCACAAGCACGTGACTCAGATCAGCCCATTTTTATCGCCCCTGTGAAACCCCGGCCGGTCGGCGGTATCGTCTAATCTCCGCTACCAGATGAGCCAATTTTTCAGAGGGATTTTAATCAGTGCCACAACTCCGTAGCAAGATATACTCGTAGAACCTCATATAAACCCTCTGGTGGCCGTCTAATAGGAAAAGTAGGAAATAAACGATGTTTACAAGAAAAATAGGTCTTGCCTCACCGTACGCGTTAACGTCGTAAACTTTACAACTGTTAGCCTGTGGTCTAACACTATGCATGACAGATGTTCTTTAAACTTTACCAGGATCATGAATACAAACTTAATACCAAGTAGGCTGAGTCCGGCCATATTCATATAGAAGAACTTTATTGCACGACAATTGTACATGGTACAAGGTATGGCAATAATTCTTTAACATATATAACACAAAATGGAAGTATAGAATAAGACTTAACATCATGATTACTAATACAATACAATAAGGGCTAGCATACGTTTTCGATATTGTGTTATAATCATCGATTTAATAATTAGTTTCAGTATAAATAAATCGTTATTAAAAGTAAACGCCATGCAAAATTTCACTTCTTTGGCAGGTAAGTACGAAATACGATATCGAAAATACCACAAAACGACGCAATTGTGATCAACAATATACACGAATTTACCTGATGTTGAGTTGTGACATGAACGATTTGCAAATGTTCACGATAGAAACAGAACAGACGAGAGTTGAATATGAAAATACAGCTAAGTCAGTGACTAACGTTTTATGTTGAACTAGGCTGAGTCAAAGCATATTCATGTATGAATAAATCGTCATAGAATTAAAAGTAAAGCGCCATGCAAAAACTGACTTCTCTGGCTCGTAAGTACGAAATACATATTGAAAATACCACAAATTTTGATCAACAATGTACGCATGATTTGTGAGATTAACGATTTGAAAATGTTCACGTTAAAAATCAAAACAGACGAGAGTTTATATAAAAACACAGCTAAGTCAGTGACTAACTGTTAATGTTCTAGCGATCGACTGAGCGGGGACGATAAACGCTGCACGGCATCAGAGGGAGCGGGGAGAGGATTAAAAAGTCTTCCTTAATGGCGTTCTTATCAGTTCTTGGTGTTGGCACATTTCGGCAGAGTGGTTAATCTTGTTACGGCAGCCGGGTACTGCTGCCCCGTCAACAGATTACTTCTCCGGCAAACACGGGGGTGGCGACAAATCCGGTTTGGCCGTGAAACATTCCAGACGAAGTTTTTTACGTCTTAGTCAAGTTGTTATGAGTTTTTCCTCCTTCTTATTGATAACCTAGAGCTGGTAATATTTAAGATACCATCTTATGATACATTCAAATAAACAAAATGTGTAAAAGCTAGGCTCACTTTCAGCTATTATTAGCTCATATTCAAATTCTATAACTATACAAATAACAATAATGCAATATTTCCAACAATGTTAATCATGTTATAAGATAGATTTTAATGTAATTGTGTGCACATATTGAAACAATGTGACATTCCAGATGAAGTTTTAAGTCTTAGTCAAGATGTTATGAGTTTTTCCTCCATGTATCTCCATCTTATTAATAAGCTAGAGCTAGTAAGATTTAAGATGCCCTTGTCTGGATTAAGATATCATCTTATGATACATTTAAATAAACAAAATGTGAAAAAGCTAGGCTCAATTTCAGGTATCATTAGTATCACATTCAAATTCAATAACTATGAAAATAACAATAATACAATATTTCAAACAATTTTAAAAAGGTTATAACAAAGAATTTTAATGTAATTTTATGTACGTATTTGATGAATGTGACATCCCAGATGTGGTTTTAAGTCTTAGTCGAGTTGTTATGAGTTTTTCCTTCATTTGACTCTATCTTATAAATAAGCTAGAGCTGGCAAGATTTAAGATGCCCTTGTCTGGATTGAGATATCATCTTATGATACATAAGGCGGGCTGAGCAGTATGGAAGATGATGATGATTTAAATAAACAAAATGTGAAAAAGCTAGGCTCACTTTCAGTTACATCAGCTCATATTCAAATCCAAAAACTGTGAAAATAGCAAAAGCCAATAATACAATATTTCAAACAATGTTATCCATGTTATTAAATTTTAATGCAAGTGACATAATGAATCAATGTGACATTCCAGATGAAGTTTTCAGTCGAGTTGTTATGAGTTTTTCCTCCATTTGACTCTATCTTATAAATAAGCTAGAGCTGGCAAGATTTAAGATGCCCTTGTCTGGATTGAGATATCATCTTATGATACATAAGGCGGGCTGAGCAGTATGGAAGATGATGATGATTTAAATGAACAAAATGTGAAAAAGCTAGGCTCACTTTCAGTTACATCAGCTCATATTCAAATCCAAAAACTGTGAAAATAGCAAAAGCCAATAATACAATATTTCAAACAATGTTATCCATGTTATTAAATTTTAATGCAAGTGACATAATGAATCAATGTGACATTCCAGATGAAGTTTTCAGTCAAGTTGTTATGAGTTTTTCCTCCATTTGACTCCATCTTATTAATGAGCTAGAGGTGGCAAGATTTAAGGTTGCCCTCGTGGTGATTAAGATATTATCATATGGTACGGATCAATAAAAGAAAATGTGTCAGCGCTTACTGGACAGCTACAGAGAGAGAGAGAGAGAGAGAGAGAGAGAGAGAGAGAGAGAGAGAGAGAGAGAGAGAGAGAGAGAGAGAGAGCGAGAGAGAGAGAGAGAGAGAGAGAGAGAGAGAGAGAGAGAGAGAGAGAGAGAGAGAACCTAAAGATTCTGCTATCCACACATTGTGTTTGTCACACCAGATACGCACGTAGCAAGTACGACCACTTTTCATATTGGATAACGGCATGATTAAGTTATAAGGCCTGCAATTAACCGATGAAGACTAGGAAAATCAATACCTTGTTGAATTGCAACGCAAATGGAAGCGGATGTCTCTTTATGCATGTACGGAGTATGATGTATGGCAGACCATGGCCAACCGTATACAAGTACGTAAGAGGGATATAGATGTAATAAAATGGCGACACAGCAATATTGCATAGCACTCGTACCAGTTTATTTCGACGTTCATTCACGACGTCTTCGCCTCCGCGTTGGCCTGCCTGGTTCCTCTCAACCGCCGGTTGTAAATTGAGTTCGTTGTCCTAACACGACAATTTACTTCCCTTGTCGTTGCTAACGAGATATTGGGGATGCGGAAATGAATTTTCTGACGCAAAGCACACTGTATATTGCATTGAAAGCAATTTACAAACGGCAATAAAGAGCGCCATCTCTCTCCTCCTAGATCATGGACCAATCGTTTTCGGACAGCTCGCTCGGCCAGTCAACATGAAGTTCTCACCAATCTGTTTCAGGGTACTTACTGATAGAAGCTGGTCAGTCTGCGAGTGGAGAACCTAACACCGTAAAATGGAGACTGTAAAAGCGCTAAATAATGCATGTGGCTGTCTGGAGAAGCCCTCGTGTAGTAAGGGGATTATGGGCGGAGGCATCCTCGCGCTGATGAGTAAGTTTATAAAATCGAGGCTTAAGCTGTGATGTCGGGGCTAGCCCGAGTTGATGGCGGTTTCACGTCGTCCTTGTGTAGCACATTGTACCGTGTAGTCTATTAGATGACCTGTCAGATCGTTTATGAGAAAGCCAACCGGCCAAGGGTATAACTAGAGGAACATTAGTAAACTTTGTGCAGTTGATATCATCTAAACCTCACAACCAACTAAACACATGTCGAATGGGACGATACAATAGGATTACTATCATTCGCTAGCAGTTCACTTTTCACTTCTTTCAGAAAGCGGTAGCTTGAAAAACACAAACAATTGGACGGAGTCTGCCTCGGAGGCTATTCTATTACTCTGTAGGTCATGGTAATACCTACTGAGCAGCACATCATCTTCAGCCAAAAGTACAATTTCTAGTTCCAAGTACGGGAGGTGCTGGTTGGGACAGTTGTAAATACGACAAATTGTTGATGATACAGGTTATACCTTATGGAGTTGATAACATACAATACAACTTTCTTTTGGCATTCCATCAGCTACTGCCAGCCAAACTGACTACACGGAGAGCTGAGTACATGTAAGGCAGACCAGCTGTTCAGTTCGGCTGGAGGCCAGCATAGTTTGCAATCTCTCCTAGGGTTGCCGACCTTTGAAGGAGTATCGTGGTGTAAAAGCTGTATTTGGTGTAATGGCACAGGGATGTTCGACTTGCACGCTTTCCGCCCAATCAAAACGAAGCACGCCGTTAGCTAAATGTGCTGGGACGCACATCATGCTGTTGATTGGTAGGCCAGAGAAAAGGCCACATTAACAACTTTGTGTCGACAAGCTTCACTCAGTTGATACAATTGACCTGGATACAAATAGTGTCCTGTTTTGTTAAGTGTCCAATCGGTGCCAAGGTTATGGAATGATGACGCTCAGTATCGTATGAGGGTTTGGGGAACTGATGTTGCCAGTATAAATCATCCATTCTTAGATTTGAAAGGCTCCTCCTGTTTCCTACAGTGATGTATCTCTCTAAAAGGAACATTATGTACGAACCGAAATGTAAGCCTTATATTCAAATGAAACTTAATCTGTGAGGGCATTTAAAATGGTGAAGAACTGATCGAAAGCTTCGTGGTAGGGGCTTTATGTTGTGTATTCTAATAGCGTTAGCCGTGGTCTGTTATCCAATGGAGCTGAATGATGGCTGTTTTTTTAAAAGGTTTGCCTAATGGATATGGGTTGTTCTACCTTTCTAGAACGATTGTACTAGATGTAAGGTCGTTAAGTGCCCTAGGCATGTGTCAAAGTATTTACCCGCTATCTTTTTAACATTTAGCATCCACGCAACGCTGAACACGAAACAAAAGTGCTGACTTGAAGCCAAATTCAGCATAACTCTCATAAAACATCAGCCATCCACCTGCACTTGACTTCGAAATATTCTTTTAAGTCGACATAAATATTGCTTAACGAGCGGCCATGATATCTTTCTTTGACTTGATTCCAATTGTTTAACTTGAACTCAGTGTTTATGGCTAAATAATCCATACAGTACGACCGCTGGTGCCAGAAATGTACAGTTATCTCTCTGTGCAGACTGTCCAGTGGGCAAACAGATCGGCGATTTTTCTGGACGAGCTGCTTCATCATACGAGCTACCAAATCCCTTATCGATCCCTATTGACATGTAAACTCTTTTAATTGATACACCCGATACCTTAGCAAAACGGAAGCTTGGACGCACAAAGAGCTTTCCTAATGTACGATTGAGGTATGAGGCGTATGGGATAGCAGCGCTTTTAAGTGTCATCTAGCAAAGTTGTCGATCTACCAACGTTCGAGACTTTGATGAGGATACGACCTGGCAGATCAAACTTCCTCTGTTAACTCATCAGGTCCCTAAAGCAACGGGAGGCACAAATGACCGTCAAATATTGATGGATCCAAAATGGCGGGATGGTTTATTGATGGAATCACCGGCGACACGTGACCTTAGTAATTAACCGGGTTGATCCGGATCGGTGATCGGAAATGACGAGGAGAGATAATTAGGGCACCGTCAGGAGGGAGCGTGTGACAGGACATTGGAGATGAGTTACGGCACGAGAACATCGAATAAAAAACAAACTCATGCATACAGATTGATGCATTGATACACTAGTAATATAAATTTGCCATGCATTCATTTTCATGACATTCAACAAACCGGGAAACAAACTTGCATGATATAGTTCAGCGGCATAGCTGACGAATTGTGCAAATTTGTATAAAAGCACCAAATTTGGCATACATGTGCTTGGATGCATCCTTAATAGTTTTAGATATGGAGGCATCTCATATTCTGCCCAAAATCAATTCTACGGCATTTTCAAACCAAAAAATGTATATTTTGGGCTCCTGTTTCCTGGTATTGAAACAAATTACCTGAAATTTGGTATAGGGATTACTATCAGTTATAACCGTAACCAACACGAATGAAACTGGAAATTAGCAAAGCGTGCGATTTTGTTAAGTGTAGTCAAGAGGTCGTGCTGAAAGCTTCGAGCCGTTTGCTTCATTTTCACAAACAATTAAACTCAACACCCCGCTCAAATCCCGCGAGACGGCGTGAATGGAGTCTCAGGTGTTGAAAATGGACACCCCTGCAGGGTGTTGGGTTTCATTAGGGATGCCCTTCTCCTGGGCTTTACTGCTGCTGATGGTAGGTACACGCCGTTACGTCGGTGTGAAGATAGTGTCTCTCTTAGTAGAACGGACGTTTCTGTTGGAATGGTCACTTTGGTAAGCCCATAGAGAATATTTCCGGCATGTTGTAGTGTTATTCTCTCTGATTCCTTATGTTGTGTCATCGTTTTGATTGAGACATAGATAGAGTTATGACAGAGTATTAAAAGTAACAGCAAGGATATGGACCCGCACAGATGTACCTTGCCTTGGACAGAACATATTCGTTTTATCTAATCTAAGGCTAGCTTTCAATGATGGCCCTTTACCAGTAGGACAATAATGGCTGCATAACAGTAAAGGCAATGAAATAAAGTTTTTAATGGTATATAAAAAGATGAGTAAGACAAAGCAAAATAAGCCATATTGTCATGTTAGAGTCTCAACCTGCCTACTCCTATCTATTTCACCACACTCACTCAAGGCTCTGACGTGAAAGAACGCGTAGAAATGTCCATGACTACGAAATACCCTGCATGCAGTCAGAGCAGCCCGTAGATAGCATTTAACTGGTAACCTTGGTGGTTGACCAGAAGTTGTAAATACGTCAGTCGTGGCGTAGATCTTTATGACACGTCGCACGTTTGTAAAATATATAGGATTACGTTGTGTACAATAACGTAAAATAGGCCATATGCATAGCCGAGCTGGTTTACGATATTAGTTCATGAAATGATCTGGTTCTATGAATAGGTAAAACGGTCCCTTGGGAACAGATAGGCTATAAACACTGATACTACCCTAACCCAGACAGTAAGGTCCTAAATAACACCGATGGCCCAAACACCTTATATCCCCATTCCAGTAGGGCTGCGACCTCGCCGCGCTCTCTCCGCGACTAAGATTGAACAGAACGCTCGACGAATTTCGTAGATAAAGAACAACTCTTTCTACGCTTTGTGTGTCTTATCGTGTTGTCACTTGTCAGTCATACTTTTGAATTTTGCACCGATGGCCCAAACACCTTATACCCCCATTCCACAAAAGCTGCAACCATGCCGCGCTCTTTCTGCGTCCAAAAATTGACCACAGCGCTCAACGAATTTTGTAGATAAAGAACGACTCTTTTTAGTTTTAGGCTGTTTTTTCGTGTTGTCAGTCATACTTTTGAATTTTGTATTATGTTCTAATTATAGATTGAAGGGTTACACAAACCCAGCTTAGGGCGCATCAGGTCGCAGTGAGAGCGCTGTCTAGTGGAACGGGGACCTTGGAGAAGCGGCTGTAGAAATGGTAGGAAAAAAGCAATATGGGTCTGAGGACAACAATATTCATGTCCTATCTATTGATCGACATGTTCTACTCCTGGAATGACTATTCTGACGGAAATTCAAATGCGTTGTGGCCGGTTATGTGTTCCGCGTGTGTGGTTGGGATTGTAGCTGTCATTAGTCCAAATTTGGACCAATGAACCGATGGTCAAAACACGTTGGAGAAGCGGATGTTGAAATGGTAGGAAAAGAGAAGACATTAGAGTTTGAGGACAACGTTGCTGTTTGAATATTTTCTATTGATCGAAATGTTCCACTTAAAAAAAAAAACATTCTGATGGAAACTGTAATGTTCATACAGTTGTGCGCATGGCTGGTTATGTGTTCCGCGTGTGTGGTTGGGATTGTAGCTGTCACAACGCAGCAATTTGTCGGACAATTTCATCCACGCGTCCGGGAAAGACGTTTCTTGCTTTCTGCAATTTGGACTCACTCAACCGATCAGGGAGGTAGTGGGCTGGACAGCTGTGCTACGGAATGCAAACGTTCTGATCTGAGTGCGACGTAAGAAAGTTCTAGCACTAATTTTATCATGAACACGCGGATAGAAAATTCAATCAACATAAGCCTGTAATTCAATAAAAGTTGATGTAGATTACAAATTACTACAAAGAACATTATGGAGAATCGATGTGGAAGACAGGTTTACTTTTGAAACTCGTTACGACGATCGTCTTCGTTCCTGAAATTTGATTTGTCGTCAAATCAAATTTGCACATTTTGCGCACGTGATAAACGAGTGGAATCGGTTCCGACAGGGAAGATGTTTTGTATACATGATAGTAGTTTATTGATCGATCGATCGATTGATTGATTGATCCAAAAACAATCTCCTAGCGCTGATTTGTGTCCTTTGTGTTGAAAACTTGAACAAGATAAACGAATAAAACTAGCGCACTAACATGTAGAACAACCGACGTCTTTAGTTAAGGGTCGTGTGGTATGTATTATGTATTTTAATCACATTGCATATTTGATTATTCAGTTATGTTTTTACTTTCATCAAATTGATACGCATTACTTCAGTCATATCTTGCTTATGTTATGTTTGTTCGGAAATTTGCCGACGTTTGTCATTGTCTTTGTCTAATCTTATTTAGCTTTTTTGTGGAGCTGTAAAATAAGTTACTGTACTTGAGTGTAGCGCCACTATGTCCATGTCCATGTGTATCTTGTTTCTGACTTAAAAAAAACGACGTCTAGGCTGGAATCTTCAATGTATCCCATGTTTTTATCGGCTCGGAGATGTCTTGTGATATGAACCAGAGTCGTCACGCTGTCAGCTCATATTTGGGAACTTCTTAGAAGAGAAATAGATGACGTGATGTTCATATTGAATCCTCCCTCTCGCGGGTAATATCTGCCGGCGGAGCTAAATAATAGATGCCCTGAAGCAAATTCTCATAGAAGGAGCATCGGGAGACGGTCTATTTTAAGGTTATGTCTCTTTATGTCATACCGTGCCAATTGAAATGGTACATGTAGATACGATGTTTATGAGAATTGAAATAAGCTCCAACCCTCACTTTGGCATATCTACGTCCTTTAGATGTAGTTTTTTTTAACAGGTTAAGCATGTATGTATCATTTTTAATGGGACCGAAATTTTGTAATGGCAAAGGCAGGCAGAAACTGTAAGTAATGTACACGCTGGCAGCGAAATGTAGCGCATGTCAGGCACTCAGAAACTGTATTCTGCCATCATATGCTACATGGAATGCACGCCACGGGCCGCACTGGAAATAAGGCACCCTATTGTAGAAACAAGTGTGATTTTATTTGTAATCTTTTTATAAGTAAATATGCATTTGTATCTTATCTGTGAATTTGCGTCTCCCTACACGTTATGTCACACGACCATCGTGACCTGGGATTTAGTGGACCTACTTGCTTTCTTATTTCCGAATAAAGCATGATTTTACTACGATACGTCATGGCTGATAACTTCCGGACACAAACACGGTTATCAGAGAGGCTCCCCCGGCGGCCTTTGTAAGTTGATACCTGGGGTTCAGGTGGGCATGTTGTGGGCTGGGAGAACTATACAGTCGGTTTGCGGTCCTGGTGGGTACGTCTTTAGCTATAGTGGTGTGTTCACCGTGAGGTCAAAAGGTGATGACCTTTTCCCGTATCTAACGGAGGAAAAATTAACCAAGAGAGGCGTTGTTAGCTTCTTATTTGGAACGATTAAGGAGTAATAATCACGAACAAAACGTCTGCATTGTGTAGTGTGGACCATATTCTGTGCTGAATACTGAACAGCACAGTTGCTGGGCTGTCCTTGTGATGGAACTACAAATAGGCAAGCAATTGGTAGTACTATACCGTGGTAACAGATGTACATGACTGATATACATGTAACAAGTTCTAAGATACCAGCTCGGAAGAAGTCTATTGCCATCAGTACCTCATGTTCACCAGATGACAGACTCAGTCACTCGTTTGGATATGTCACGCGTCCCTAGATTTTTAGGATTCTGAACGGCTTTGTGATGAAGGCCCTGATTACTAGCTACGGATGACGCACCAGTGAAAGGTCATGTCCCTGGTGCTGAGACCTCAGCTGTAATTCCCGACAATCAAAATAACTACGGGAAGTCCTTGGTTCGTGACTGTGCTTCATACAGGGGGTTCATAGCTCTGCTAACAGATCAACTTTACGGGCGAAGGAGGAAAAGTATTGAACGGATGACGCACCAGTGTAAGAGCTCGGCTGTGATTCCCAGCAATGAAACTAACTACAGGAAGTCCCGGGTTCGTGACTTTTGGAGGACTTTCGTCACGTGATAAGATTAACTTTATGAATAGCCAAGGGAGAAGGAGGGATGATTGTAAACGTAGTAAGCTCGCGGCAGACACATGTATCAGCTTGGAGTATGATGCATCAATTGGGCAGTGTAGCGTAGCTACACAGATGCACATTCATATAGATTGTTGGAAGGAAGCTCCACCGTTCAAACTTGGACAATGGACAAAAGAGAATGGAATGTTGGTTAACTGCAGGCTCGTGCACAAGTAGGGTATCCAATGCGGCCACGTGGTTCTAGATTGCTACAGTGCACGGAGAGTTCTGCCAGTTGCTATCAACTTTACTGGAGTTAATGTTACAGTTTTTCACTTTAAAAGTAGTAGGAACGTACAAACTTTTAGATGTGGTCACCTCTATCGAAAGGTCGAGGAACAATTTGAACAACTTTTAGTTTGTCCTTTAATGCCATCTGAACTTGCCTCTATGAGGACTAATCAATCTAAAATGGCCACTAGGCTTTTATGACCATATTTCCTGTGTCCTTTGAGTGCCAAGCTTGACTGCAAATGACCTGTATGTTATTACCCAAGTCGTCCAAAAGTGTTCTCAGCGTCCGTTTCAAACGCATTGAATCCATTTGCCAATAGTCAAACCTGGAGCGACGCTGATCCTAGTTGAGCCGGGGATCTAGTAAGCTGTCACGCCGATGTCTACTGAGGGTAGTGTAGCGTACAGCTACATGCACACACTGTCAGGTACACATCCATATAGACTAGGAAGTCCCACTGTTTAAACTTGGAAAACGGACAAAAGAGAATGCAGTGTGTTAAACACACACTGCATTCTCTTTTGTCCGTTTTCCAAGTTTTCTACAGGCCTCTCTACATTTGCTCAAGTCGTCCAAAAGTTTTCTCAGCGTCTGTCCCCAAAAGCACTGAATCAATTTGCCAATAGTCGAACTGGGAGCGACGCTGATCCTAGTTGAGCCGGGGATCTAGAGAACTGTCACGCCGGGGAGTAAACCAGCGGGCGGTGTAGCGTATAGCTACACACTGTCAGATACACATTCATATAGACTAGGAAGTTCCACATTTTAAACTTGGAAAACAGACAAAAGAGAATAGAGTGTGGACGTGGGTTTACTGCATGTCTCTCTACATTAACTCGAGTCTTTCAAAAGTTTTCTCAGCGTCTGTCCCAAACGCATTGGATCCATTTGCCAATAGTCAAACCGGGAGCGACGCTGATCCTAGTTGAGCCGGGGATCTACGCCGATGTCCACTGAGGGTAGTGTATATGTAGCGTACACACTGTCAGGTCCATATCCATATAGACTAGGAAGTCCCACTGTTTAAACTTGGAAAACGGACAAAAGAGAATGCAGTGTGTGTTTACTACAGGCCTCTCTACATTTACTCAAGTCTTTCGAAAGTTTTCTTAGCGTCTGTCCCGAACGCACTGAATCCATTTACCAAAAGTCAAACCGAGAGCGAAGCTGATCCTAGTTGAGCCGGGGATCTAGAGAACTGCCACGCCGGGGAGTGAACCAGCGGGTCCGGCGTACGTGGGAGGTCCCATGGTGACCACAAATCCGCCCGCAGAAGAGGCAAACTGGTGGATAAGCTGTTCTGTGACACTTTAATTATAGGGGCTAAACGCGGTGATCGATCGGACAGGGGGAGACACAGTAGGGCAAACAGTATTGATTATAGCTGACAGCAGCAGAATGCGAAACAAAGAAGAGAAACATTGAATTCCCTCCCCACACTTTAAAAAAAAGGTCATCAGAAGGAAATTATAGCTGACAGTAAGAGAATGTAACAAGAGAGAGAGAGAGCAACTTACGCAGGCTTTGTTGAACTTTTCGAGATTTTTGTACTTCATGATATGCGTATTACCGGTGCTTCGCGGGTAACAATGTCAACCAAGAAACCTACAGCTAAAGGACGTTCTGACAAACCACACGCGCAGTGCCAAGTACGCATGATGAAGGCACATACTGAAATACATCAACGTAGTGGAAATGAAATTAAAAGCAGTTTAATCAAATAGGTGTCATTTCGAATCATACCCGCATCAGTTTTGTTTGAGTTCACGTTTGAGTTCACGTCTTCTATCCTGAGGTATGAAGACCATTACTTTTCGGTGTAAGAAAGCGTTCTTTGTAGTGTCCTTGTAGCACCAGAACACCAACCTGGACGATTCATTATGAATCAGTATAAAACCGGGATTTTTAATATACATGTACCATTGTCCAGGAGCTGTAAATGACCGATCAAAATTGGAATGCTACGAAAGCTTACACTAATTGCTTAATGATTACTTGCTGTCATCTTGGATTTATAAAACAAGTAAATAAACATTGCATTCTGATACCGAATTGAGTAAAGACTTATAGTTCCAAAGAACATCATAGTTCTCATGGGCATTATTGATTGAGTTGAATCAAATCTCCTGCACTGCCTGTGAGATTTATCCTACAACTCCCCTGGCACCCCGGTCCATAGTCAGTAATCCGGCAGCTTACCGTGCACAATGTCTGCCGGATACCAGGCCTCCTGAGCCCGGAAGTAAATCCTTTTGTATCGATGTTTTCAAGCAGCCGTCTTACGTTACTTTGGTACTGGACAAACGTAGTGACGTCGTCCCTTGATGAATGTCTTAATTTACCCTTAAAGGATTTGCCTCTGGTATTTTGAGATTACATTTAGCAAAAGGATGTTTATGTCATGTTCAGAAAATCGTCGTCATATAGTTCTTCATAGAAATATTTCGAGTCGGTAAACAGAGAAAAATAATAATACATTTATACAGTAATTCAGTATGGTGTCTCCAGGCAGTGGGTTGTAATTTACCAAAACAAAAAGTACATCATTATCAAGAAATTTTCCATTACCAAATACAGGTAACCCCTGCGGGTTATGTTGTTAGTATAAGAATTCAATGTCAACGGAAACGCTGACGGGCATGTTCATTTAGTACAGAAGTCTCATATAGACGTTGATCCCAAACATCAACAACAGTAAAGCCCTAGTGGTCCTTCAAATGTATTGACAGTCATGAATCGAGCACTGCGGAGAATTCTGATCCACCACAACTCACGACAGTAAGAACTCGCAGCCATCCCTGGAAGTTATTCCCCAACAGCCGTGTATGATGGATTGATGCTAAAGTTAGGGCGAGGCACTTGTATATTGATTTGTAGATGTGTATATCAGTTGGCCGTCATATACATGTATGTACCTCAAGCACATCGCGCTGGTACATGGACGCAATGAAATATGCATGCATAAGTTTTACACTGTGAGTCTTTCTGAGTATTCACAGTGGGCTTATCATTCATGATACAACCTACATTTTACGATTGGTTATTGCACGTTCCCTGTGCCTTTACAAAGATGAAGAAATTGATCCAAGAAAACGACAACAGCATATTGTGTGTCAGTAAAATGCTGATGTAAGATTTTTCAAAGGCTGTAACGCTTTGTACATAAAAAAGGAATTAGTGATAGTTTTACGCCAACAAGCAGTTTCTAAAGCAGCTGGATATGTTTTGGGGAACGGTCAGGCGTTTCAATAATAGTTTTACTTTATCATGTGAGTGTTATATTGGGCATTCCTTTACCCTCTAAAGAATGAGACAATATTCAATGCTCCACAGTAAATGTGACCTGCCCCATGACTTCCTGGACCTGCTCAAAGTTCCAATTTGTCAAAAACCTATTTGACAGTCCGTCCAGGAGGTCCAGCTGTAACAGGCTATCTGAGGTCAAAGCCATAACATAAAGACGCCGCAAAGGAGACAACTGCGCAGCTTAATGATAATAATAATAATAATAATAATAATAATTAAAAATGAAATAAAATTCGATACAGTAGATGGTATCTTCAATGTATTTACTTTGCTCCAACCTGCTCTGTGTAACGTTTGTGCACATCATGTTTCGTCTTTAGGAAAGCATTTATAGCTCAAAAACAGATATGACCTACACTGGGACTCTTTGAATCGTATCAAAGTTCCAGTTAGTCAACAACATCTTCCACGAGATGTCCAGCTGTAAGAGGTGATCTCAGGTCACGGCCGTAACAGAAAAAAACCTAAAGAAGACAACTGCGCAGCTCACTTCGATACAGTAGATGGTATCTTCAACGTATTCACTTTCGAAATTTCCTCCAACCTGCTCTGTGTAACGTCTGTGTATATCATGTTTTCTCTTCTTAGGATAAAATATTTAGCTCCATGAATGACAGATATAACCTGGTGCGTTACGCCGACGGGCGGATATACCGGCTGTAAAGATACAGATATGACCTACACTGTAACTCTTTGAATATTATGGAACTTCCAATTTATAAAACTTATAGTTAACAACATCTTCCACGGAATGTCCAGCTGTAAGAGGTGATCTCAGGTCACGGCCGTAACAGAAAAACGTCATAAAGGAGACAACTGCGCCGCTCGCTTCGATACAGTAGATGGTATTTTCAATGTGTTTACTTTGCTCCAACCTGCACTGTGTAACGTCTGTGTACATCATTTTTCTTCTTTAGGATAGCATTTAAAGCGCAAAAACAGATATGACCTACACTGGGACTGTTTGAATCTTATGAAACTTCCAATTTATAGTCAACAACATCTTCCACGACTTCCTTCAACTGTAAGAGGTTATCTCAGGTCACGGCCGTAACAGAAAAACGTCATAAAGGAGACAACTGCGCCGCTCGCTTCGATCTGTCTGAAAGGCTGTTTACTCAGCAGTTCTACAAGAAAGCGATAAGATCTTGAACTGGTTCCAAGGTTCCGGCGACATTGGTAGTCACCTTGAGAACTGCTGCAATCAAGAGCCAATAATCTAATCTTCTCGGCACTTGAACTTGTATCGGTCTCTTCATTTCCTACCAGCCGACGTGTTAATCAGTGGACTTAAAGAGAGCTGTAGATCTAGAATAATGGGGATCTGTAGACCATTTGTGATTAAAACTCAGCTGTCCGTTCGAAAAAATACGCGGATCAGTCAATGGCAATTGTACGTGCACGAAAGCGTATATATGGCAAACACAATACTTAAGGCAACCGTTGTTTTTTTAGGAAATTGAATGGAGATGATTTAACTATATTTAAGTGTTCGTGGTCATATAAGTTACCGGATTCTCGTTAAGTCCCAAGTTAACTAGTTAAGGATGATCTTATCAATCATTGATTTGTACATTTGGATAGTGTCTCTAGCAGATGTCAAAGGTTTGAGAACCATATGGCAAATGTTGAGTATAAATGCGAGACGGAAATACATTTAGCGATGGTATCATTACATTTGGATAGTGTTTCTAGTAGCAAATGTTGAGTATAAATGTGAGACGGAAATACATTTAGCGATGGGATCATTACATTTGGATAGTGTTTCTAGTAGCAAATGTTGAGTATAAATGTGAGACGGAAATACATTTAGCGATGGTATCAGTACATTTGGACAGTGTCTCTAGTAGATGTTAAAGGTTTAACAACCATATGGCAAATGTTGAGTATGACTAAGAGACGGAAATACATTTAGCGGTAGTATCAGTGCTATAAAGATCAATGAATCCACTGCAAGTCCATCGCCTGCCACGGCACGGGTATTGCACCCGAGGTTTGATGGGGGTTAGGACTCGTTCATAACCTGGCAGAAGGTGCATCATCCATCACGTCTTACGGGCCAGAAGGGACGGCTGATCTTCTGAAATCGTTGGGCTGCTATAAACACGACACAATTATACTTTGGAGTGCAATCGTTCGCCTGAATTATATTCTTAGAACTGCGCAATCGGCGTACGTCCCCAAGGTGTACCCCACTAGCTTGATGAGACGGCAACGACGTCTTGTCTCATTATCTTAGTTGTCTGTGCCCAAGGCAATGTCAAGTACTGAACGTGGATTTGTAATGAAATATCCCCTGTGTTAAGTAAGGTCGCTGAGTTCCACTTTACAATGTTTTGAGTTAGAGATCTTTGAAACTCTCGATGCGTAAAATTGCATACTGCTGGCTTTGGTTTCATACATTTTTCTATCAAATCAAAATTATTGATTCCTATAAATACGCGTATGTGGCATGGCCAGGCTTTTTAAGGCTTTTTTTTTACAAGAACAGTAATTCCAGATAAGCTGTCGACCGTACAACAATAAACAAGGTAGAGATCTTTTATTTTGAGAGGAATAGATTTGTGTGAGCATAGCAAACCCATCGTCTTACAAGACAGGAGAAGGCCGATAATACAAAGCCCACATAAAATTCCTTGCGTAGAAGTCGAATGAGAAAACACAACACTTCATCTTAATTAAAATTTAGTTAGTGAATGTAAATTAACAAGTGTCAACCGTTTCTTTTTAACTTCTCCAAGATAGTGACAAGTTTCCTTAAAACGTCTCAGATTATATCAGGTTAGAACCATTCCTTGTCAATGAACGCTGATGCCGGGCCATTCACTGATGAGAAATCAGTCGATAAGCTCAAGGTTACAGGAAATGAAACAGATGGGTTTGTTTTTACTTCATGATACTTCCTGACTTCAATCTGCAAATCAGTTAAAATCATTACTGTAAGTCTTCGTGATGGGTTCGCTGATTTGAATCGATTTCGAAGAGGGAGTTTTTCTTGGCCGGTAGCTGAATTTGATGTCTCCAGTTGTTATCTTTATAAACTGTCAGGCATCAACGAAGGAAGACTAGATTCCTAACTATGGAATAGAAGATCAGAGTTCTTTGTCTATATCTGTTGTTTTTATGTTGTGAACGCTAAGATAAATAAGATCGACTAGCTAAAACATAGTATGTAAAATAAATAAAAAAAGATAGTATTGACGTAGCGTTGTCGGTATGTCCGTCGCCATATTGGTGCACAATTTGCATGCCAAAAATCGTTCGTCATGCGTATGTACACTGTACACCTATGGGCACCAACATGGTTGACCACCACTGCTGCAGACACCTCCAGTCTCTGTTGCTTATAGAGCAGTCTACCACTTTTGTAACGTCACATTATACAGATAGAGCACATGACGTTGATTTGAGTAAACTAAACATACCAACATAGTATCCTAAAGTAAGGTAAAGAAAGCAAGAGCACAATGTTAACTTAACATGTTTCAAAGTTGTGGCGAGATTGTGCTTTTTTCCAGGACAGCTTGTTCTGATGTTGTTATTGTAAACGCTACTTTGAATAAAATAGATTATAGTGTCCTAAAGTAAAGTAAAGTAAAGTAAAGTAAAGTAAAGTAAAGTAAAGTAAAGTAAAGTAAAGTAAAGTAAAGTAAAGTAAAGTAAAGTAAAGTAAACAAGGCCAATATGTTTACATGTTTACAATTGTTAACGAGATTGTGCTCTTTCCAGGGCAGCTCGGTCTGATGCTGGAGGCGGTTGAGGACGGCTCGGTGCACCACACGGTCCGACACGTCATCCACAGGCTCGCGCGCATCAAGGTCAGGATCACACGGATCTCCCACCATGCACTGCACATGCTCAGGTCACGTGACATGGAGTACTTCCGGAAGTTCGAGGCGGTTGTGAAGGAACCGTTTCTACTGAGGACTCCTTGGAAATACCTGAGGACAGACGGGGTGGAACAGCGAGAGGAGACCATGACGGAGACCTGGTTTCCTGGGAATTTGAGCGACCATTGTCTGGCTGAGGTCACAGGTGGACTTAACTCCGAACAACACAGGTAATTGATATTTAGTACACGATTAACACACTGAGGTTTTTGACTGTTTTGCGATTCTGGGCTGTGTGAGGAGCTTTGGGCTACTCAAGTGGAGTTTTCCTACCAGAAAACGCTACCGTACTTGAGTGGCCTAGGGTTGGCCTTGTATAGTCCTAAGTCGACCCAAAGTCGACTCAAAAGCACGTGCGTAAACCCAGCCTTAAACGCTTTTGCCGCACAAAACGTCATCTACTATTGAAAAAAGGTCTTCAAACAAGTGGGTCAGCGGTGCCTGGAGGTATGTATGGCATCCTGTTCCCAACGAGTAAAAGTTTGGATACATCAAGCACGTTCCCTCCCCCCTCTCTCTCTTTTTCCATATCTGTATCATCGGATAAATATGTCATAGTTACATTGGGAACAAGGGCATTTGTAGCCAGCAGAGCAGCGCCCCTCTCCAGCCTGTTCCTTCCAGTGCGTCATCTTTGGCCTCCCATGTGCGCCAAAAAATTGGTCTTTACTCTCACATAAAGACGCACTTGAGCTGGGACGGGCTTCGCTGCATTGAGCTGCCCCCCCCGTCCTTGTATATATGTAAATATATAATTACTAACAACACTAAAAGTTCACTTGTCCAGTTCTTGCACATGTCCTTGTCTACCCCCCTTTCTACCCTCTGTTTGCACTTGTTTCTAACGCGCAGCTGCTAATAATCCACCGAAAGGCGGGCTCAGCAGTATCGTAGAAGAAGAAGAAGTGACTTGTATGCCTACCCATATTTGTCGAACCGAAAGGAGAATTCATCATCATCATCATAATCATCATCATCATCATCATCATTTTACAACTTCGTACGAAGTGTCGGCAAATAAAAACACCCTATAAAACAGCTAGAACAAATTCCGGTAAAAAATTGGATTTTTCAGTTAGTACCATCTGGTAAATGGTACCACAATCGTTGTCAGCTTGCCTCGTCTTTTAGCGACGCGAAAGGTAAACTTCGATTTGAGACCATCATTATACCTGATTGGAGACCATTTCACCGTGGCCACATGACTAATCAATGCGACCGTAATCAATGTGACACGTAATCACAGATGACCGCGGATGAAGCCGTCCGTTGAAGGTTAATGACTAGTTTTATTTCCGAAGCTTTCAGGGACAGCAAAGGTTAATTACACCAGTCTCTGACAATTTATCACGTCCATAATCAACTCTAGGCAGAAATTGATTACAGGGCTTTAACGTTAATTCATGGTCTGATCTTTTTTATTTGCTTTTGGACAGAGACAAGGGCAATGTGACACTGCTATCAAAATTTACAACTTATTCTTACAGTGTCACATACAGAGAACAGGCCTCGGTTTGATCTGGTTTTCACTTTTTGTATTTTTGTCTTCTTTTTCATCTAAAAAAAGAAGAAACAGTTTACATGTTTCGAATGCCATCGATGTGATAACTCTGCTTTGATCTATTACCACCTACAAAGACTTGTAAGCTAACATGAGGCTACGTCTTGTCGATTTTCACTTTTTGAAATAATTTTTCTCTTTAAAGAATCAAACAGCTCACGAGTTTATAAATCCCATCGAAACGATGTCACTGTTTTAATCTATCACCCCATCTACTTGCCCGTGAACCGTTATGTCGTATGTTGATATCATTTTTAGTACGGCATCGGGATTAATAATCCGTCTGATGGGCACAGTAAAGGAAATACGCATCCAAGCTGTATAACTATTATTATCTGTTTTATGATTTTACCTTAACATGTTGGTGGTTATGCTAATTAAATTCGATACGATTTGGCGTATTTTAAACCTTTCCTATGGAAATAAGACGGGAAATATAGACTGTAAAAATGATCAGAGCCTTTAAAATGTGGCTCCGATTGAAAATAGCCTGCGAACGTACTTGATTCTTACAAAGAGCTCTATAATATTGCCGAGACAAGTGTGGACTTTCTCATAGTAGATGATAAAACTAGTACTAATTTGAATCCCCAATGTTTATGTGTTATGGACGTAAAGGGTAGGTAAAGTTACTCCCAAATATCTTTAACGTCGTAGGTGCAGTGTGTTATAATCAACTGTGTCTGCTCAAGGAAGACAGAGCCCTTTCCTCTCCTTCCACCGCCCTTTCCCCCCCCAACCAAAAGTCAGCTGCCACAGTTTACACCGTGTTAAAGGGTCTTTCCCAAGGACACAACATGTAGCTGGGAACGGAACCCATGACCTAGCCACTCTTCCAGTTGACGCCACGTGCTATGAATGTGCGCATGAATATTTCAACAGTGACCGCGTCTATCACATATCACGTATCGCAGATAATACCCTAAACTGATCCTTTGGACAGCTTGAGACCTGTTCACGGCATCCTCTTCCATGTTGAGTACAAGACCCCCGAAGATCAGAACGTCGTAGGTGCATTGTATTGTAATCAACCGTGTCTTGCTAAAGAAAGACAGTGCCTTTTCCTCTCCCTCCGCCACCTTTTACATCCCCAACCGAAGTCACGTACCCAATTCTACACCCATGTACAGTGTATTTTTCCAGTGACACAACGCCTAGACAGGTACAGAACCCGTGACCGCTAAAGCTCGACTCCACTAGCCTTGCCACTCGACGCCACGTGCTATGAATCTTTCTCATGAATATTTCAAATGTGACCTTGTCTATCTTATCAAAGATGACACCCTAACCGATCTTCGGACAGCTTGAGACTTTATCCCGACATTTCCTCCATGTTGAGTTCGAGACCTCCCATGATCAGTGTGGCTCTCTCGGAGTGACAGGGGCTGTCTTGACGGATTGCCGCTGTGGACAGGGCCAACCCCACTAATTGACCCTTCACCCGACTATCGCTCCCTTGTTTATAGGTACGTATTAGTGAGGGAACCGGGGACTTTAGCTGCTGTCAGACCCTCTTCTGTTGGCGGATAAATCACCACACAAATGGAACAGTCAGCGGGCCTGTCTGTGAGGATTATGTTACATTCTAGACCACAAAGAAGGTGCCATTACGCCGGATAAAATATAAAACAACAGATTTGCCATATTACCAGACAAATGTAGTACCAAAGGACAAAGCCTTCATGAAAACTATTGTCTTACTATCTGCATTACATGCGTTTATCAACTCACCCTATGATGAGCCAATAGATTTTTGAATTAGAAATGTAAAGTAAAACTTCCAGAGCACACTAAAATCATGGCCACTGACAGACTTTCACTTAGAATATTCTCTTCCTTTTTTTCTGTCCAATACCCAGTCGACAATGTAGCAGTCCACTGTGTTCCTCTGCAACAGGGATCTTGGATACTATCCAGTTTGGATACTACATCAGTCTTTCTTTAATTCTCTCCACTAGTTCATGTTCATCCTTGGCTCCCTTAGTTTTATTTCTGACCGCAACGGTCCCAGCCTTATATATTTTAGGTCTACCATACAACGGTACATCTGTCTAGTTGATGTTCTTTGGCAATGCGTGTCAGTCTCGTGATGATACATAAGGTGAGTCATGCCCACGTTTACTCCCCGTGACTGGTCGGTCATCAAGGCCAAGGCCAATCTTCTACCGGTCATAATTACCCCTTCCTCGCTACAGACATGAAACTCCATCACTGGCGATGTCCTTGTAGATTAGCTACATCTGTCAACAAAATAATCTGAGATGGCAGACTTCATCTTACCCATAATCCTGTGCGATCGCTTCAGACAAAAGAGTAGCACTGTGGATGCACGGCAACGCTACATAGTTTACTTTGATGAAGTAGTAAAATACACACTACAAATTTAAAGTTACTGAAGCAACTGGAGAGAGAATTGATCTACAGAATCTTGGTGCAGTTATCCGGCATTGGTGACAATCTGCGGTGCAGATATGCGGAGTCACTAACAATGCAGTGAATGGGAACCGGTTTGGAATTTTGGGATTCGGTGCAATTAAATGGAGTGTGCGTTTATCCGAGGTGCAATTAAGGGGCTTCGTCTGTACTTGCTTGTCGATGAGTAAAGAAGAGTAGCTCACCTGTACCTCACTTTTAACTAAGATCACCCTTCAGACTGAAACATATGTATGTGAAAAGGACCTGAATGACACAATGTATGATAAGGAATACTGGACGCTGAACTTTGTTTATGCACCAACTCTAGATCTTCGAAAGAGTAAGCCTGTAGATAAATAGCAACACTGACGTACTCGCAGCAACGGCAATGCCAGCTGCACACCGTATGTCACGTAACTTCGTCTGAAGTCCCCGGTCACACCAGATACTAACGTAACCACATCGATTTTACAGAAACACGAAACTTCCCGGGTATAAATCATCCCAGAAGCCCATCGGCAATCGAGAACGAACTGCTACAAGCTCATTTTTCCTCGTCCGGATAAACTCGATAGTAATTATCCTAACAATGAACCAGTAGTTGGTACTTCATTACTTTCCTTGGAAGTGATGTTCAGTCGATTACGGGGGAGTTCTTACTGTGGTATCTGCAAACGTAAGCCTTGAAAACCAGTTCAGGGCTAAATGGCTTAAGTCACATATCTGCACAGGGCTCTAGTTTGCCATATCCACATTGAATCTACCCCCAGGAGTTGGTTTCATGTGGTTTCAATGTGGATGAGGTTTTTATTTTTATAGCGAATTAACGTGGCATAGTGTGAACGGGATTGATGGCATTACTACATTGTGTTCTGTGTCTTCACAATCACCGAAGGTCTCCACTTTGTCACTTGTAAATACCAAAACAACTATTATAACATTTCCTTTTTGTTCATTGATTTCAAAGGTTTCGCCGTGACAAACCATCCAGTCTGGACTGTCTCAAAAATATATAGAAATCTCTAGTGGACATCAGAAGAAAAAAGAAACTAGTGATATTGTGTACAATTTGATTTCAGAACATAAATCTAAGAATATCAACCGCAAGGGAAAAGTATTGCTTTTGCAAAATAACAGCTGCTTACGTTGAAGAACCATAGGTCATTGCAACTCTCGCGGGTGTGGTTATACAGGAAATCGGGTCTAGCGAAACACAGAAGTTGACTTTAAAGCAGATAATGGTGGAGGCTGTGCAAGTATCGGCATGTTGAGTAATTCCCAAACCATTTACCAGAGGTCCCCACTTTGTGACTTGTGAATACCAAAACAAATAGCATGTTGTTCCTTTTTGTCCATACCTATGTCTATGTCTAAGGCTTCGTCATGGCATACCTTCCAGCCTGGGCTGTCTAAAGAATTTTAAAAAAAACTCTATTGCATGTTAAAAGAAAGAAGAAACTAGTGATATTGTGTACAATTTGATTTCAGAACGTAAATCTAAAAATATCAACCGCAAGGGAAAAGTATTGCTTTTACAAAATAACAGCTGCTTACGTTGAAGAACCATAGGTCATTGCAACTCTCACGGGTGTGGTATATACAGGAAATCGGGTCTAGCGAGACACAGAAGTTGCCTTTAAAGCAGATAATGGTGGAGGCTGTGCAAGTATCGGCATGTTGAGTGATTTCCAAACCATTTACCTTCCTCCTGCCCCATCAAACTGCCCCGGTGGGAGATCTACCCGCTGAGCAATTATGCAGAGTAAGACCTGTTCCTGGCGGTTCCAGACGCCCCCATTATGATGTCTCAATCCTAAATCATTACCCACAGTAAACTTTTATCTAAATGGGAGTCTGGATGGAGTTGGGAGTAGTGGTGAATTGATGGTTGTAGTACCACTTTCTTTTAAAGAGTGGGTTGGTACTGTACATATCCATGACGTCAACATGGAGAAGAAATATGTTCGCCATTTCTCATAAAGATGACCATTGGTGTTTGATTATACCATTGTCAAATTTGTGCCGTTTAGGAGAGTGTCCCATACAATACTTGTCCATAAGTTCAGGAAGAATAAGAATGTGTTGGTCAGCAGTATTCGTGTTTAACTATTGTCAATTATGTATTGTTAAATGTCATGTGTTAATAACCTCAGGATGAGGCATTACTTGTACAATTGTAAAGTCAGTTTTTTTACGAATGGGTCATTTTACAAACTATGGGAAGCACCTATAGATTTAACCTATGTTTCAAATTTCGAGGATTGTGTCCAAATTTATTGATTCACTTATAGATTTGAGACAATGATTACAAAATAGCGTCACGGTTGAAATAGACAATTATTGAAACCGAATTGGTCATACATCAGATCCGTTCTTCGTCCCAAATCTGTTCACCCTTATCAGTGCAGCTATATTTCATTGTGACAGTAACTATTAGATGCATTGTTGATGGTGAACCGATGTAAAAGTAGAACGTCTGAAGGATTTCGTCCCGAGGCCTTGATGCTGCGCTGAGACAAGAATATCCATTAAACGTCTTGTAAGATTTACAGCGGAATCCCGAGGCCTTGATGCTGCGCTGAGACAAGAATATCCATTAAACGTCTTGTAAGATTTACAGCGGAATCTAAGAAAGCGGTCGTAATAAGTAAGAAGGCAATCACGGACGACGTAGACGTCAATATTTCTCGAACGAGTTCTTCGTGCAGGGGGCACGTAAACTGTTTCTGGAAGATGGAGGTCACACCCACAAATGTGCTGGACCGGAAATTTGGACTATTTTTGTCAAAGCGCAAGAGAGGAACTGAACTGAACCACACTATTGGACGACATCCATTACCTTTCTTCAGACAGGAAGTCATGAAATAGAATGTCTGGCGAAGAGTATACACAAAAACCGAATGTGTATAATATATGACCAAACATATGTACAATTGTGTCTCTCATTGATATTCTCACTATTATTGATACCACTAATAAACCAGATATAATTTCAGTCATCTGATTTAGCCCCTAATTCGTTAGAAAAGTACATATTAATCAGTATTCGACTTAGATAAATCTCCATATTGTCATATGGAGGACAAATCAAATTCAACATAATGTTAAATCAGATCTATGTCGAGGGCAATCAAGAATTGCATTTACTAAACTAACGATTATGCGATTGCTTTGCCAAATAATTTGCTCTCTGCGTAAGATCATTTTTAAGAGTCAGAAAATTTACAATGAGTGAGAGATACGTAATAGTAGCGTTACCCTTGTGTTTCACCCTCGTAAACCAGGACCGCCTATCGCTTGACGTTACATCGCGAGCGTAAGCGGCCCTAGTAAAATGACCAGTCACATATGGTTATGATGACGTCGCCACCAAAACAGCTTCAGCCAATCAGAGGGTTTGCTTCCTCTCATCGGAAGCCAGTGCGCAAAGAACGCTGGGAAGCTATCAACCAATCAGGTTACGTGTTACGGCTAGCTCATTGATTATTCATGAGCTGCAACTGCCGTTTGTGCAAAATAAGGTCAGCTCATCAATTATATCATGAGCAAGTCTCGTCGACCTGCCATAACCATATGTGACTGGTCATTTTACCAGGGCCGCTTACGCTCGCGATGTAACGCCGAGCGATAGGCGGTCCTGGCTTACGAGGGTGCTGTGTTTGTGAGGGCAGAAAAGGTGCTGCCAGTGCCATGTGGTGGTGGTTCGTAATAATTTCCCACTGTTTTCATCATCAGGGACAACAAGTGCACTGCCAGTCAGTGGTGCTTTCGGTTTGAAATAATTTCCCTGTGTCTTTATGGATCTTATGAATTGCGCCGTGAGTGAGAGATGTTTGAGGTATGTAATATGATTATTTTGCTTTTTTTTCAGAGACCGGAAGTGTACTGTGTCTGAGAGGTGTTGGCGGTTCATCACGGCGTCCCACACGTCCGGCTACACGCTGTCGCACCAGATCCTCTGGACTATCCTCGGAGAACACGTCAGTATAGCCCTGTTAATGTACTCCAGTATCCATCCCTATTGTAGCTTCAGTTCGTTGGTACTTCCCTCCGCGAAGATTACATAAAACAATCATAGAGACACATGTATTATAGATAATTACTTTAGACATAACATCATGGAGGGAATATGGTTACTAATAGCTTCTTTGTTGTTAACTTGTAGCTGATTTTTCTTGTGAGCCGATAGGGGGCGTTGTTAGACCTGACAAAATATTTTTTACGCATTGTCGGTACACTGACGTCAAAATCAGCAAAAGATGACCCATGTGTTTTCTTTAAAAAGAAACACGTAATTTTGCTTGCCTTACATTAGTCAAGACAAGACATGCGCCACCTATCCATGCATTCCTGGTTAGATAGATAAAAACTAAAACAAAAATAAAATCCCCAAGAAACATTTATGCATGTGAGCTGACAATAAAGCAGGATTAGCTGTTGTGAAAAACTTTGCCCACTGGTCTATTATCTTCTAAATCGCTGCTACTGTCCAGGTTGGATGTATGGAGAATATAGACAAGTACGCCAGGAGGAGAGGGGTGCTGGAGGGCACACAGGAACTACGTCACAGGCACTGCAGTTCTGCTCTCCACCACATGGAGGCGCTCATGCACAGGGGAGCAGTGCAGACAGACCAGGACATGTTTCTGGAGACAAGTATGCTCAAACTATCATTCACTCAATCAATTAATCAATCATCGATGGATTAAAGAATCAATGATTGACTACATGATATCAGTTTAGATTGGGCAAATGGTTACCTATGGTTCCTTTTACTGGATAACCCTGTAAATCGACCTTAGCTGCTTTGCCCGACAAGCAAAGTTAAGGGTCTGAATAATTGTAACCTGTCATGAAAAGTAACCAATGGCATGTGAATGGCAAGAACTAGAGTACTGAACCTTTATTCTATAACAAAAATGGTCAAAGTACACAACAGCATGGCTTTATCTGAGTCAATTGTCCTTTTGATTCCTACTAGGTGTTTTGTGTGGCATGCTGGGATACAGGGACTTCCTACGCGCTGATTGGCTAAAAACGGTGTTGGCATGGCAACTTCCTTCTGGATGCTTCGGGTGAGGATGTCTCCAAACTAGATTATTCTTCGCCGACTTTCAGTACTTTTTATTTGTAATTTCTGTACTGGTTTAAAATGTACCATATTTTAGGTAATCAAAATTAAACGATGCCAAATCACAGCTGGTTTAAGGAAACTGAACACTCTGTTTTGCAGAATCAGGCATACACCGACTAGACGGAGGCTTCTGGGCGAAAAATTACTGCAACGTAAGTTTAGCAATCTATTATTAAAGTTATAACATCCACCACCAAATATGCACAATATCGCCACGTTTACTTCAATTTGAAGTGATACTGATTTAGCAAATAATCAATACGTCATTCATACCGGTTACCTGTCAATGGTATAGCTTACCTTCGCTCTGTATCTTTTTTGTCTCTCTTGATCTGGTAAAAACGAAATATCGCAATCTTGTGCTCGGAAAGGGGTTCCATGATACCGCCTGGAAGAATCTCAGCAATTGTCTTGAGTCTTGATGTTATTCACATGTATACGTCAGCTTCTGTTCCTCTCTTTTGGGGTAGTGAGTGCCCAAAATACACATATGTCTGAGGATATTTTTTTAGTGTCGGTACTATGGTACTTAGTTGACGTTAATGCTTTATTTACAATTACCCATGTGCTGTGGCGTTCTTTTATAGCTGAACTTACAAATTGCAGCTGCAATATGAAAGATTCATTTTCTGTTTTTCATGCCTTTTGAAGATGACTGCCTGTCTCACAAAAGCGGACTGGGAGCCGCCATGATGGGAATGTACGCACGGTGCATGATGGACCCGGCATGCACTTGGAGGAGTGAATCACGTGACTGAATGCTGGTTGTTCTGTACAACCGTCCAAAGAAATTGAGTCGACCTTATGGTTTACTTTTCCTCACATCAAACACGTATTGCATCACAGGGAAGTCAAGGATTCATGAACATCTTACCGAAAAGCTGTCAGAAAATATGAAGTTGAAAAAGAAAGATCGCCAGTGTTTGCAACTGAGACTAACCGCTGTATATAATATATATTGTAAATACATTGTATAGATCAAAGAAGGGGTATCATTTATAGTAGTGTTATAGACTATATAGTGCCTTCTTCATAACTCCAATATTTGTATATAAACGCAGAATATTTGCTGAAGAATTTGTACATTTTATTAACATATCACAAAGTATGCCGTTTTCGTTTCGTTATATTTTATGTCATCTTTTGCTTAATAATAATTCATTTTCAAGGCTGTACATATGTAACGTAGAATGAGATTATGACACGGTATGAATATGTTTCTCACACAGTTAAAATTAAAGATTTTAACCGCATACGTGTGTGCACGTGCTTCCTAGTTTTAATAAGCTTTCGCTGACTGAAATCATAAATGGTATCTATACCAAGTCTAAAGTAAAAACTCGTTCCCGCACCAGATAGTGCACAGAGCAGCGCCCATCTTCGTTTCAATAGCCCTAGGGCCACACAACTTTGTACAATCCCTACAGCAGGGGGTAGGAAGGTAATCTATCTGGACAAAACAACGTAGAAAATTGTATTGCTAATAATAGATTTTAACAATGGCTTTCACTTCTTACAATCAAAAGATTTGAAAGTAACTACTTTTAAAAAGTATTTTGTCACTTAGATAAAGTTTTTCGATAGATAGATACTTAGAGAAAACCGTTTGCCAGAGTCAATATCACAGTAAATTACCCCTGTGGCCGGAGTTCAGGAAAATCTACGCCAGGTCACTCCGCTATCACCTGCTGCGGGCGGGATCGATACGTGTAATAGATATATACATAATTTACTACGTATAATGCAGAATTGCGCGGCTGGATGCGGGGATTGTCTGATTGGATGGGTGTGAAATATCTGGTGAGAATAGGAGAGTTAAAAGTTTCACAAATGTGAGATTGGATATGCAGCCGTTACATGTCGTCCAATAACATATTGCTCAAGCATTCAAGTCGCAACATCTAGAAATATCAGCACCTAAGGAAGTTGCAACATTATGAATATATGTACATGTGTGTGTGTGCGTGAGTGTATCATTGTAGGTGTGTTTGCATGAGGAAGTGTGTGTATGTGTGTGTGCTTATCTGTGTGCATGTGTGACCGTGTGCGTGCATCTGTGTGCGTGTGTATGTCTGTGTATGTATGTGCGTGCGTGCGCGTACGTGTGGATGCCTATATGCACGCGCGCGTGTGTGTGTTCGTGTGTGTTTGTGAGAGAGTATGTGTGCATCTGTGTGTGTGTGAGTATGTGTGAGTGTGTTTGCAGTTATTTGCATTTTTCTCTAAGTATACACATTCTGGTCCTGGTATACTCGACAGGGACGTCTAGAGACACTGGTGTCACCTCACTGAGGATGAACTGAACTGGTCCTGTTTGGTTCAGACAATCAGTTCCGCTTGCTGCCACGGTACAGCTTTAATAACCCAATTGTTCTGACCAGGACACGATATTGAGGTCACGGCTTCACCTTCTCAGGTTAACTCGAGGTCATTGATCTCTGACCTCTTGGTGTCAACCTGTCTGGAGGTCAGAACGGTAAGTCGATTCGATAAGATGGCGTCTCTATCTTCGAAACATTCCACAAACTGACGAAAGTCGAACTTTAAATTTGTGCTTTTGCACAGTTCCATTGCTTTGTGTATCTAAAATTCAGTTTAGTAGACGTGGCAATAGAGTGTACTTTCACTGCTATTTTTGTGTGACGATAGGCGGCGCTTTTAAACAACTTGCGTCCACCGGCGGTGGTATAACATACAGTCAATGCGCAACGCAACGCTGTCACCTGTTTTGCGAGTGTTACTAGGGTTTTATAGAATTAAATCAAGATAAATGACTCCAAAGATGTATATGGTCAATCACATTGTTGAAGACAAGCAAAATGTGCCTGTGTGGGCTTAAATTTGAAAGGGACTTTCATTACCTGCAGAACGTTGGCATGTTCAGCACTAAGGACAGACCCATATGGTGGCTTTCATACCGGCTGTTGTTTCCCACAATCCAACGGGCATTAGATAGTCGACCCGGTTATTATTCTAAGATGTCATATGAAAGTAATGTGTGTTCCGAAGGCTTTGACTACTGATATAATTGGTGCTGATAAAGATCTAAGAATTAAGTTCACGCGAAAATTAAGGAAATCTGCCATACTGCATAGCCTCAATATTTCCGTGTGCATATTTCATTACACTCCTACAGAACTAACAATGACCACCAGTAGCTATTAACATTGAGCGCCTACGAATGTCATGATGATCTGATTAACATAAACTAGATTCCAGTACTTTCTAAAGCCAAGTTTTCTTCTGGAACTGTCCCGTCACATGAAATGTCCTTTAGTTCCTTATCTGTATCTGTATCTATATAGCCGGCATAACACACCAGGTTCCCAGCGCACGGTGCAGCCGCAGTTGGTTTTCTTACACTGAACCATCTGTCGCACCTAAGTTTTGTATGTCTGACTAAAAGCGTTGTTTAAAGATATCTAGCGAGGATGCTCCTCCAGGACTTGGTGGCAATGAGTTCCACTCTTTGAGAGTTTTAAGAAAAAATGAATTTTTGAACACATCAATTCTGGGTTGATAACTCTAGTTCTGAGGACGACAGCAGTATTCAACCATCATCGCAGCACAAAAGTCAATATGATCATAGCGAGGTGACTGTTAGTCATTCCCATTGATTTTTGCGGCCATAATTACTTTATATCAGGATTATTGCACACGGTAGGCAATACCCTGATGTGAGCAATATTTGACAGGAACTCCCAGCCCAGGTCCCATGTCAAATTTACAGACCCCCGGTGGGACACGGAGGAATCGGAAAAGGACAATCAAAATCGCTTTACGTCTTTATAGGATTAAAAAGTTGACTTTGATGTGCGCTTCGTGATACGTGATGTAGTGGATCTAAGTAACATTGCCGGGACAATTTAAGCAAAGACTAGCCCGAGTGTCTTTGATAATCAAGTGCCATTGTTGTCTTTTCCTTGTTCTGGAAAGTGACTTTTGTCCATTTATTTTCATAGTATACTGTAAAATTCTGTGTTACCTCGCAACACGTTCTCCAATAAACTCATTTTTCTGCAGTATATTATCAAAACGAATTAAAGATGGAAAAACCTTTCCATAGTCCAGTTCCTGTCTTATATTTTGCCGTCATTTCTTCTGTCTAACGCAGCTTCAATTCGTCTATCATTCTATTGCTCATCACTAACAACTTATAGTATATAACTTTTTTTTTAGTTCGTGAAAATAACTCTGCGGCAGCTTTAACATAAACCTCGCTGCTGCATGTTTGCCTCAGGCTTGTCGTCCGTTACCCCGGTAACGACCACGGGGACAGGTTTACGGTTATTACACGACAGAGACCGTATGTACGCACTGTAGATAAGGACTCGGAGACTTTCCGCCTTTCCCTCGTATTTCCTGTATCTTGTGAACGGATGTTGTAGCCTGTTATGAATAGATGAAACACGGTAGTAATTCATACAGGTAGTGTATAGTTTTATTACATGTTAGACGTGGTAAACTTTCCGTCCTCGGGCAAAGAGTTTTGACCCTTAGCCTGCTTAAGTAGCAGTTTGGTACCAAAGTTGTACAGTTTGTGGGGTTAGGCAGCAGGGAGAAGGTTAACTGTGAATTTGATGTAGTCGTATGTACATGTAGTCGTCTTTTAGCAGCGGAAAAAACACGACCATACGAACATGTTTACGGTTATGACACGACAGAGACCGTACGTACGCACCGCAGATAAGGACCCACAGACTTTCCTCTCTTCCCTCGTATTTCCTGTATCTTGTGAACGGATACTGTAACCTGTTATGAATAGATGAAACACGGTAGTAATTCATACAGGTAGTGTAAAGTTTTATTACATGTTATAGACATAGTAAACTCTCCGTTCTCGTGCAAAGAGTTTTAACCCTCAGCGTGCTTTAGTAGCCATTTGGTACCGAAGTTGGACAGGTTATTGAGTCAGGCAGCAGGGAGTATGTACGTGTAGTCGTCTTTTCTACATTTTAGCAGCGGAAAATAACACCCAACAGTTGCTCAATGACAGCTTATGAAATATGAAGAGATCATCGACCCGTGGATATGTTGAAGTTATGGAATGTTTGCCTACAGTAAAAAGAATACGGAGATTTGAAAAAGGACCTTGAAAGCATTCATCATCGTTCCAGAGGATTTGCAATTTACGAGGATTTATATGTTTGTCGTTAAACAATATGAACTTACAACAAGATGACTCCTTAGCTTGAAAGTTCATCCGTGTTGGTAGAAATAATTCTAAAACAAGTTTTAACTGACAATAATTGCCAACACATCCCAGCGGCGGATTGCTCACCCCTTGACAGAGACTAGTGCCGTACAGTATAAAATTTGGGTAAGTCCAATTTTTGTGTTGGAAATTACAGTTAAAACTTGTTTCAGAAGATGACTCCTGGTATGACGCGTCTTCGCCATGAAGGCTGGGGCAAACTGCAGCCCTTGGGGGTTTGGTAAAGTAAGCTAATCATCTAGGTCGGAGATCTCCGTGCCACGTGAGGGATTAACTTTATGTGGGACATTAAATGACGTGAAAGGAGATATAAATACAAGGTTAATCTATGAAGAGCATTTCGAGGTTGAGAGTGAGCAGGGGTTTGGGCTTTACGGCAATGGCCATTTACAACACCCACACGTTTGCTCCATGGCCTCTCTGTCACCGTCGTGCCCAGTGACGACCCCGGCACGAATAGTCCGCCCGGCTGTGTGATCGCCACAAATCTCGCCATCAGGCGCGTCACAGGTGGGCTGGCACTGGTGCATCAGGGTTCAAAGCGGACATGATGCCCCACATGACACATGTATGACATGAGCCGACCCGTGACAGTTTCATTTCGCGGTGGATCAACCGTTAAGTCCAAAGGAACCCCGGGTCTTACTCAGTCAGATACAATAATTACTGGGATACGTTAGGAATCCTAGGATGGAAGGAAAGGGGGTGAAAGACAGGGGAAATGAGTCAATGAATGCCTCCATGATATGGCAGTGAGAGACGATTTGAAAAAAAGGTCAAGAAAATGTTCCTGCACTAAAAGAAATACAATAGTAGTCTGCCCCTGTAATCTTCAATACGAATAGCTGTAACAAGTTTTTTTTTCAAATTGATAATAATGTATATATATATGACACGACACATGTACCATGTACAGGTATGACATGAGCCGACCTGTGGTAAATTCATTTCACAGCAGATCAACCGTTAAGAACTGCGGGACAGCGGGAATCAGGATGGTCACATTACCTGTCAGAACCAATATGTACAGGGATCTTCAATCCGCGACCGAGAAAAATAATGGTGGATGGAAAAGAAAGGAACTTCAAGGGGGGAAGAGTCGAAGAGAGAGGGACTTGACCGTACAAAAATGGATGGATGGATAGTTGACTGAAGGAATGTATTTATGACACTTGATATGCATATGTTTATTGTATTTAGGTACAAGACAGTATTTTCATGCAACAGGAAATGCAAGTAAGATTTCGTCACTGGGCACTACAGGACGAATTGAATAAGAAAAGATTGATTTCTGCGGTGAATCGATCATATCATCCAAATGTGACACGTGGCGATGTGAAATAAATGAAGGAAGGAATACATAAAATGAATCCTGAGTAAAAACAAGAAGATAAGAAGATAGTTAGAACATAGGGAGGGACAAGCAATGAAAGGTAAGAAAGAGGAATGAAAAAAAAAGGAAGATTCCATCAAACAGCCCCGACACTGAAAGAGCACTACATGCCTTTTATACAGCAAATGTAAATGGCAAAGGAGGACCACAAGTGGCCGTGTGTAAAAGAAGATAAAGTCAGAAGGCGCAGTTTTGGGTGAATGTAATACCTCAGGATTGTGTTCAAGAGTCTTTATAAAACCCAAGGATTACGGGCAATGACGTCACAACCATTACCTTGGCACAGATGGACAACTCGAGGGAGTACGTGTGCCTCAGAAGAACGGTCATAAAAGACGTCTTGAAACTTTCTTGAGAAACCGCACGCCTGTTCCTCGGATGATGCCGTGCGGAGAGTTACATGCTTGTCTAAGAAACTAAATCCTCCCATCCCTTACCTGCTTGTAGCGCGCACAAATAATGACAGACACGCGCGCGCGAGGCCTCCTCAGAGATGTCCATGGGACGAGTATATGGCCCGGCTTCCTGCTTATGGTCTCCGTAAGACTTTTATGGGAAGACGATGTGAAACAAGATAAGATAGCGCGTGATTTAACGGCACTTGGCGGGGAACGGGGACGGGCGATAAACGGGCCCGCTCGTATTTAATCCGGCCGTTACAAATAAGGGGTGTAAAACAAGCGGCAGGTCTATCTCTTGTGGGGTCGTTATATGTTCCTGCTGTGATTCAGTGTGACAGGTTGGTTTACGGTAGTCTACACGCACTACGCAGATAAAGATGACGTTTGGTTCTCGTCATTTAATCAACATTTCTCTGGTTTTTACTGACTGTATACAGTGTTTTATGCCATGTGGAATATTTCATATGTTACCTTGTATGATTTGGGGTACTTGTCAAGTTTACTAGGAATAATGCACACTAAATAGGAAAGAAAAAAATTGCTTTTTTCGATTTCTGAGAAACTTGGCCAACTAACTAAAATGATTTCGATTTCAAGAATATCTCGATTCGATCTACGCATTAATATGGGACCTTTTATACGTTATACGTTATACGAAATATTCCACACAATACGTAAGGCAAACTGTAATAAAATTGTCAAATTTCGCGGCTTTTGGTCAAGCTTTTGCTGATTCTATTTGGCGAATTACTACCAGGATTATTGGACATAGCATTTTAAACATAAAACAATCATAGACACAGCAAACAATAACTTCTAGTCTAGCTGTAGAATACCAGTATTTGACTAGCAGTATATTCAGCAAAGGTTAGAAAACATGTAGATACTATATGATGCTGTAAACAAACACATCCTGCAGTTTCCTCGATTTCAGGTGCTCTTGGATTGGGGCATATCAACCTTAACGATATATCAACTTAAAGTAAAGAACTTTGTTAACGCCTCAGAATTAGACGAACGTTGAATTTGTCTTGAGCCAAATATGCAGGAAAAATATTTTTAAAAAGCATAACAATCAGACAAATGGACAAGAAGTGGCAAATTGTGAAATTGTAGTGAAATGTTGATTGCGTTGGTCCGGTTATCTTACGCATATGTATAGCATCTTTTTTTTCCATTAGGTCGGCTGACGCGCAACTTGAAGGTTCTCTTATCAACATTCAAATAAACCTAGATACTTTTATCGACAACGGCTGAGTGTGGCTGATGTGACCCTCCTCATACACGGGTGCAAATAGAGGTGGTAACGTTTAGTCGATGTTACATTTTGAAAATGTAGTGAAATGTAGCTTGCGTTAGTCCGGTTATCTAACGTTAACACATATGTACAGCTTTTTTTCCCATTATGTCGGCTGACGCGCAATTTGAAGGCTCTCTAATCAACATTCAAATAAACCTACTAGTAGATACTTTTATCGACAACTGCGAGTGTGGCTGATGTGACCCTCCTCAAACATGGGGAGTGCAAATAGAGGTGGTAACGTTTAGTCGATGTTACATTTTGAAAATGTAGTGAAATGTAGCTTGCGTTAGTCCGGTTATCTAACGTCAACACATATCTACAGCATCTTTTTTCTTTCATTGGGTCGGCTGACGCGCAACTTGAAGGCTTTCTAATCAACATTAAAATAAACTTAGATACTTTTATCGACAACTACAAGTGAAGCTGATGTGACCCTCCTCAAACACGGGGAGTGCAAATGGAGGTGGTAACGTTTAGTCGATGTAACATTTCAGCTCCTTAGGTTGAACCGTTGAAGACTCCTGCGGCCCCCATTGATTCTGATACCGTTCAGGGTCCAGCTGACAGAACACGGGTTTCCAATCACGGCAACACTGGCGGCAAATTACCCTCCGGTCGAGCAGAAAACTGCCGACCTGCTGCAGACAACCAACACCCCATATGGTGGCGTATTATATACTGTGGCAGAAACATATACAGTCATGCAACGTCGCGGGTCGTCGTACAATTTCGGTGCCGTAGCATTTTTAAGCAGGCTGTGGCATAGAAACCGCCGACAATGGATCTAAGGCTACAGGACAACTGAACTTTGTGCTGTAATGCACTGTAATAAAAAAGACAGCAGAAAACCGATTTCATACTGAGCATGACGACACAAGCCAGGGGTCAATATTGATGTCCAACTTTTGTACGCGTAGTTTAGGTGGAATGAAAAGTCTGTTTTCTAATACACGATATATAACAGGAAGACAAGCTTAAAAACGTACAGGTACTGGCAAGTCAATTTTGAGTTCTAACTCAAAAAGAATAGGTGGAAGTCACCAATGACAGCTTAAATATTAACTACCAGCCAGCAAATGGTCTAAGGGATAAAACATTTCCCTTTGGACTAATGCATGGTGCAACAGCATATCATCAAATGCGGTAGAGACCTATTGAGAAGGTTTTAATCAAAGCCTAAAGCAGGATATGGAAGGATTAAGTCTTTCGATGTAGCATTGCAAGCCACTACCGCCGAGTGCATAAAAGGCTGCTGTGTTACGCAGAAGAACAGTTATTTCAGCTGATTAATACATGTGTAGATACAGATACGGCCCGGCTGCCAAATGCTGCAGATAATGTCTCCCCCATGTGGATGCCGTATGTAGTTACCCTATAATACAAACATGTACATCATAATTCCGTTGTTCCTGACACGTGTTGGGGCAGGAGTAAATGTTAGGACTGTTCCATGTTCCTGCTAGCTGTTTATAAATTCATTTTTGCTTTATCATATTCTATGTGCAGCATATCATGTTTATTGTCCCAGTTTCTAGTATGTTTTAAATGATGAAAGATTGTTATACTTCGTCGGGAAATAAAAAGATGAGTGTAGAGGTGGCACGATGACACTCAGAAACGGTTAAAGTGTCACTGTAAGATCTGAGGAAGTCTTATGAGCAAAACGCGTCCAACTCCTCTCGGGAAATAAGACACGCCACTTGAGACAGTGCCTTGTTACTTGTCACAAACGCTCTGAACCGTTTGACTTCTGTTCAAGAGGTTATAATTCTGTAATACACGCCATACTCAATACTAAAACTTGTACTACTAATACTTCAATGACAAGAAAGTACACCAGATTGAACCAAATACGTGTGCAGAATTATCAACAAATTCAAATTGAAAACACTACATAAGTATATATATATATATGTGTGTGTGTGTGTGTGTGTGTGTGTGTGTGTGTGTGTGTGTGTGTGTGTGTGTGTGTGTCTGTGTGTGTGTGTGCATGGCCCATAAGGAACACAGCACTTCTGGTATGGAGACGTTTGCTTTTAAAATTGTTTTAAAAGCCGTACATGAAGTTGAAACAGCGCTCTGAACAGCCATTATTGAAGATCACTGGCATAACTTGTCTTGTAAGATTCTTTAGTTCTCACTGGTAATTTGGAGACTTTCTCAGCACGGAATGACGGATTGTAAAATCGATTCCGTCCTGGCGTGTGCTAATTAGCGATAAGTCATCAACCCACTCGAATG
>NC_089730.1:20966526-20974026 GCF_035083965.1 Branchiostoma lanceolatum
GTAAAACATTCTATGTCATGTTGTCAAGTACAAGGTAGTCCCATAGCGTTTAGAATTATCTAAGTGCTTAGATCACAGTATTTGGTAGTCTGAACCCATCCCTCTCCTTGCACTGTGATTTAAATCCCCAACAGAAGTCAGGTACTCATTTTTTACACCTGGATGGACCGAGGAAAGTCGTGTCAAAATCTTTCCCAAGGACACAACGTCCAGCTGGTAATGTCATGAATCGAACAGGTAACATATCAATCTTGTGTCCGCTATAGCCTGGCTTCTCATGCATCTGACGGCACGTAATGTACACATACCACTATAAACTTTCACACCACGCTTTGACAAAATGCCGAATTTGGCAAAACTGATACGCAGGCTAATGAGAAAATCGAAAATTAACTTTGAAATGTTTAATTTTGACCAGGTGGGAGAAGAGGATGCTGAACAGAACACCATGCGATGTGACTTACCATTTGGGGTGCTGACGACAAAACTATTAGTAACAGGTAGGTGGAACTCTGCGAGTAATCATAGAACTGCACGTGAGGAACCTCCTCCAGACTTTTCGGTGCAAAAAAAGTGTAATTTGTCAAACGTGGGGAATGAATTGCCTAAGGAGAACGTCAAAAAAGTCATTTTGACTTGAGAGTTCTAGTCTTCTTGATACAACCTGAGATGTTGTAACCTAACCACCGTTTTGGTATCCTAGTAACCAAAACACGCAAGCCAGTTGAGGGAAAAGATCATTGACCTGACCACCTGGGTACTGTTTTGACAATCTCTTTTCATCAGATTGCAATTAATGAATTTTGCCTCTACTCGTCGCACGCATGCGCACTGATACATTTAAATTGCATTAGAAACACTGAAAACTTGATCTTACACCGCTGTGAAATGTCAAAACGACTGTCTCCTTTCCCAGCGTGTCCCATCGGGCGGTTCGGGCGGTTCTGTGCGGAGCGCTGCCAGTGTTTTAACGGGGCCTCATGTCACAGCTTCAACGGAGCGTGCAGGTGCGCCCCTGGCTGGAGGGGAAGGAACTGCAGTACAGGTAGGCACTGGAAAAAGGATTCCGAAAAATGATTTCCAATTGACATGGCAATGTGTATCAGTGGACTCCGCAACACTTTGAATATTTTTAGCTAACATTAATCTAACATTTTTCTTTTCTATCAGTCTACCCAGAAGTACGCATCAGCCCTTCAGCCAGAGAACTGACAGACTTGCGGTACGGACGGGAACTGCAGCTCACATGCGCCGCCTACAATCTTGACGTCACCGACATCACGTGGTCCTTTCAGAGTGACGTTTCTGTCGACCTGCTGAACATAACAATAGGCAAGACGTAAGTAGTCTATCCTAACCATAATCCTATGACAGAATATGATAGGAATGTAAACTCACAAGTTTTCTCCAGCCTATTCTCCTAGCATATGAGTGGAGAGGGTTTCTGAAACGCCGAAAAAAACCCGCCACATGTGTGTAAGGTCCCCCGACAGAGGCAATGGGTGAAATATGTTGGGTTTTGTTTTTTAAAAACACTGGTTTTAACACCGGGGTGTTTTTTTAACATTTGAACTGTTTTGGCAAACTTTGCACTGTACTATGTTCTAGGAGGTCATTGACTGACTGACAGTGATGGTAATGTTGCAAAAAAGTGCGGTGCTTAGAAACAAAGAAATACGTTTTCGTTCCCCCTTTCGCAGCTTTTCTGTTCTACACATCAACTCCCTGCTGCCTGAGTACGAGGGTCACGTGGCCTGTGTGGGTATAACCAACAACGGAAAGAGATACTTTGACTGGGTGATCATACGGATAGCAGGTAACGATTCTGATGTTGGTTACTGTGTTTGTTGGGCGTGCTGCAATGTAGCTAAACTTTGCGTTACTTTTGACTGACCATCAATGACGAGAATTATCAATGAGAAAGGGGACAGCGCCTTTCAGGTACTGTAGACACACTTGTACTCTCACTCACTCACTCACTCACTCACTCACTCAACCATTCACTCAACAATTCACTCACACACTCTCACTAATTCACTTAATCTCTCATTCACCCTCTTAATCACGCACCCGATCGATCAATCAATCAATCACTGTAAGGGATATATGACAACAATGTGATATCATGTTGAAACATTGCAGGATGCAAGGATAATTATTACGGCGAGCGGTGTGATCGGGTTTGTGACTGTACCGGACTGGAGATCTGCAACCGGACCCTGGGCTGTGTCTGTCAGGGCGAGGGGTGTCCGGGTGAGTCTCTTTTACGGACTTGACACTTGCCCACAGCACGCTGTGGTACGGTCCCGCTGCTGTTCTCATTGGCTGAAAACATATCTCGTCATAAGTTTAACCCTATCCAGACTGGGCTTTTTTGGTCTATCTGGGACTGGCTCATTCGCCCCCCCTCATAATTTCTGAACGGTATGATGTATCATCACCAAATTTGCAGGGAGTGATGTTCATGTTTTATAATTCCTGTAATTTTGGTGACGTTATGACGTAATATGACGTAATGAGTGATTTTTGCATAAAATGCCTGTCAGAAACCCATTGCCATGGCAACACGAAAAATGATAAACTTAAACCATTATCATGAAATCGTTGCCAACAAAATTTTTGGAAAAGTCACCAAGTTTGGTAGTCCTAGCATACGTCGTTTGGCAGTTATACGACGTCAAAGTTGCCGCGGGCACTTTTAGCCCCCCCCCCCCCCAGTCTGGATAGGGTTAAATGTGTATGACCAAATTGAGTGGACAGCAAAGGCACACTATACAATTCTATTGTTCCACCCAAGTTAGAGAAGACTTCTTTTGAATGATCCAAGCTGCCATGGAACGGTTCCTTACCGATTGCAGTCGGAGAGGTTCACATGTGTTTGAATTTCTGTTATCTCTTATGTATATATATATATATATATTTTCTTTACTTATCTACTGATATAATTTCACATGATGTCAACATTGATATGCAAATTCAAATCCTGATTTCAACCTGATTTCATCCATTATGTTTTGTTATCAGTACATTATGTCAAGGCACTTATTTGGTTATATGATATTATGTTTATGTTATCTAAGTTACTCCGGTTTTATATCAATTTGTAGTTCGCATAATGTTTTGTTATTTCTTGCAACCTTGTTTGCATTTTATGTAAACAACTTTGTTTGGGGTTCCCCCCCAAGGCTCATTTAAAGTTGCCAGCTGGTGACATGATTCCCCTGGTAAAATAAAGATAAATAAACAAACAAACAAACAAACTTGTTGATCACTGTCTGCCATAATCCTTTCCAGAGCCCAAAGAAGCGGACTCCACCCTCCTGGCCATCAGCCTGTCTGCAGCCGGGTTGATTCTCCTCCTGCTCGGCGCCATCTTCCTGCTCCACAGGCTCAACAACAGGCTGCGGGTCGGAAACATCGACGATCCGGAAGTCTTCCAACTCGGACAGAACTTGAAGGTACGTGTTGTCTTACATATACACATTACTGGTATGATAGTATGATTTATACGTACACGCACGTGCTCCAGATTTACATTTTTACAACTGCCCTTTGGTTATTCTTCGTAAAGCTATCATTTTCAGAGAGTCAATGGACAGAACTTGTATCTTCAGCAAACAGAAAAAGAAAATAGCCACTTCTAAAAACAACATAGTAGTCAAATTCGCTTTGTAAAGTATGTGATCAAGGACCTACTAAAACCTTTTTCCATAACATGTTGTATATAAGCCGTTTAACACACACACTATGGTTGGCTTTCTAGGCTGCGATGCCGCTTTCAGCAGGCTCCTCGTCAGGCAGTATCGACATGGAGCTGCTGAAGGAACGGGAGATCGACAGGAGCAGGCTGCAGCTCGGACAGCTCCTGGGAGAGGGCGCTTTTGGACGGGTCGTCAAGGCAACACTGACGCAACCTGAGGAAGAAGATGAAGTGGTAGCAATCAAGAAACTGAAAGGTAAATTTACTGTGGCTGGTAATTGAAGTTTACATGGTGCTATCGATTTCAGCAGATTACAAACGGTTATTCACTCATAAGTCAGGATACTTTTGTGGTTTACATTTACTACGTTTTCGAGAAAGACGGGTATGTAAAAAAAATGTAAGCCTTTTTGTTTGGCCTGGTTTAATATTTTTGATTTTCATGCTTGAAGTTGAATGTTTTTCCAGACGCCGAAGACCCCCGGTCCAGACAGGCCCTACTGAGGGAAACCTGTATCATGTTGTTGTGTGGTAACCATGGCAACGTCATCGGGCTGAAAGGCATCTGTTTTAGAGACGGTCAGTTCAAGTCGTTGGCTCATTTTTTTGCAGTATTTCAACACCTCTTTTTGATCTGCGGAAGTTATCGTGCATTGTTGTGTGTATATGTGTAGGTGGGACCCTCAAAATGCGTCTCTATTAGGCAGACGGTAAAGTTTACAGATCACACATGATAAACCTTCTACGGCTCATGATTTAATCCGTTGATTAAGTATCAATCTTTTTGAGCCCCTTTGGTAGACCCGGAGACATGAAAATAGTTACACATTGACCTATTAGTAACAACATATCTAGACCAGAGTTTACCCTGATCTGTTTTCCTGCAGGGCCGCTCCAACTGGTGCTGGAATATGCCGAACACGGGAGTCTCCTTTACTTGCTGTGGACGTTACGTGCGGAGTCCAAACTCAACAGGACCGTTCTGGTCAACAAACGGCACATCTTCGAGAACATGATGGTGGAAGTGTGCTGCGGCCTGGAGCATCTGGCGAGCAGGAGGGTGAGAAACACTTTAAAACTGTTCTGCTGTCTCCTCTTTCAGAGTCGCCGCTCAAGCTTAGATAACACGTTTATTACCTGAGCATCACCATCACTTAAACCTAAGAATTTCCTATCTCAGTTTTCGACATCATCTTATTCAAGTAATTGATACCGAAAACTACCGAAAAAGATTCGATAGCTGATGAGTTGCCCAAATTCTGCCTGTACGCAGTTGGTTCACCGAGACATCGCGGCCCGGAACATCCTGATCTGTGGGAAGGGAACCGCCAAGATCGCGGACTTCGGGCTGGCCCGGGACATGTACGCTGTGGGGTACCATCGGCAGGACGGGGTAGGTTGAACGCGTGGCAAAGGCATACAGAAGAATCTTTAACATCATTGTGTGTCAAGAGGTCAATGAATGACAATAGACAAATTAGAATCGGATTCTTATCATCTGAGGATCCTACAGACTTGTCTACAGATGCCAGGTTAAGATAGAGGTTAAAGCAATGTATACATATTGTAGCTTCCCTATGCAATTGGTATGCGTTCACTGCATGAGAATAAACTTATTGCATGGGTTTTTTTGTTCCTCCAGGGCACCGACCTCCTGCCGCTGAAGTGGATGGCGCCGGAGGGTCTAAAGAACGAGGCTAGGTTCTCCCACAAGAGCGACGTGTGAGTTTTTAATGGTGTCTTTAGAGACAAGACATAAAGGAAATTCAAACGCTACAACTGGATAAAAAAAGCGGAAATAAATCTCCAGATTTTTATCCAGTTGTAGAATTTCAATTTTCTTTGTATATTGTTTACCTGGATGTCTAACCTTCACAAACGTATTAAAGACAAGACGCATAGTGAAAAAAAAAACATACTGGCTAGTTTACATCTTTTGACCTTTATATCTAAGACAGAACTAGTGCCGCACCCACCACTCTAGATCTTTCCCATTTTGAGCATGAAAGTTTTATTTTCCAGCTGGTCTTTTGGAGTTCTGTTGTGGGAAGTTGCGCAGCTGGGCCGCACGCCGTACCCTGGGATGGAGGGGGCAGACAGGATATATGATGCTCTGCAAAACCACTTCAGACTCCCCAGGCCCCAACTGTGTACAGAAGAGAGGTAGGAACACGCCTAGAATGTTTCTTGGCGGGTAATGGGTATTTACATCATATAGTTATCTATTATGCCCTTACTAGAATGAAAGCTGTGTTGTTAGAAAAGACAGTGCAAAGTTCATTTTCAACACTAGACGGTGGATGGAATCGACCTCTGATGGTTACTTTTTACCCTTGTCTCTTGTCAAATACAAGTAGCTCATTAGGATACCATAAAAAGCTTATATTAGGTTTTGAAAATGCTTGGGAGAGCTCGTCGAAAGTCGCTAGGCTGGATGAATAATTGATGTCCTGTTCCCGCCCAGATACCATCTGATGCTGCAGTGCTGGAAGTTTAACGAGAAGACCCGGCCGGACGCCACGACTGTCAGACAACAACTGGAGGCAGATCCTAATGTGAGATGATAGATCTAGAATTGCTCTTGAAATCATTTTAAGTCACATAATTTGCTTCGATCTTGCTACGCAGCCGGTTAATATTGCCATGATGTTCTTTACTTATCTTATCTTTTTATTATCAGGGGTTCTTCTACTTCCACGCACCTGCCGCAGTGATTGGGGCACCGGTCACGCCGGTATGAGACCACAGTTGACGTCAAGACGAAGTCGTCAGTCCGAAAGAGTCAGAAGTACTGGTTGGGAACTAACGGTCTGATATATCTGACCAGGCACTGGAACTATATAACTATTATGTTGCAGAAGATACTGTCAATTATTTTTATTAGGTTATTTATTACTAACACTGCGCATGCACCCTGTATGTAGTATCAGGTTTATTTTTTTCATGGTACGAATTCAAATGTTATTTGCAAAATTTCTATGTCAAAAAAGTCAAAGCGTATTATCTACATGTATGTAACATGTATGCAATATATATGTTAACAATCAAAAACATTCGAAAAAATATGTACATTGTTCAAAATGCTTATCACTGGAACAAATATCCGACTCAGCTGTGATTGTTTTGGGAAATGGTGGGGAATGATAGCTCTCTGATTTAATAAATATGGGACGATTGTGACAAACGCTATTCTGGCCCTCTGTTTCCAGGGTTATTCATATTCATATCAAAGGTGTGTAGGAGTTCATCCACATAGTTACGTATCACGAAGTGCGCTGGCAAATTATGATCGGAGTTGGAGTCCAAAAAACGAGTTGGAGAGAATTCAGAAGATGTGTTTGAGGATATGTGGAGTTCCTTGTGACCACCTGCCAACCTTGGAGTCTAGGAGAGGGGATGCGTCACGTAGTGACCTTCAGAGAATTCTAAAAGACCCATCCCACCCCTGCAATGTCTTCCTCCCACCAAGGAAGAAGCCTGACCATAAGCTAAGGAACAGGGAAACCCGACACATATACAAATTACAACTTAGCAAGACCAAACGTCACAGTGACTCGTTCGTTATGAGGACTCTGAGAGACATTCAAAACCTAGTTTAAAGCTCTATCCGTCTGTCCTCGTTCGTCCAAAGTAACTTTTTAATGTATTTTAGCGCATGATAATTCTTTTAAATCCGGTCTATTGGAATGTTTTTAAAATACTTCTGTAAGAAATCTAATGTCGTCAGACACACCTGCAATGTTGATTTCAGAATAAAGATTGATTGAAATATTCATCTCACAAGACTTCTGTCAACATTC
>NC_089730.1:20979026-21031526 GCF_035083965.1 Branchiostoma lanceolatum
CTCCCCGGTCATCCGCAGGTAACAAGTAAAACGTCAAAGCTGGATTTATATTACTAGTGATGGACCAGCATGTTGTGTTCAGAATATGCTTAAAACCTTGCCGAGTAGAAGAACTAACACAGTAGAAATAGTGGAAAAGCACTATAGTAATGAAGCATTACTGTACGATTTTAGCCACGCCTCAGTTCTTGTATTTATAGAATTTAGAAATCTTTTCACACAAAGCCAGACACTTTTACGTAAAGAATGTTCTAGAAAAAGAAAAGCTTCTTGTTTGTGTCAATTTCATTACCATTTCTTGAGCATTTGCTACAAAGTGCTTATTTAATAACTGAAAGGATTCAGACATAAAGGCACTCGAGAAAATGTTCACTGAAGATAACACGTAACTTCCCTTTTTGCACTGTAGGCTGACTTCCTTTTGCTGTAGTAAATAAAGAATTTAAAGATGTTCATTTTGTGGCGTTTCTTTTTTTCCCTTAACCGGATAATTGTAGCGGAGTAGCGGTGTCTTTTATACCATATAGTTCGATGTCATGGCAGTTTCAACTCCGTTAGAGTTCATGATGGAACAATCATACAGTGATTTGACTCACGCGCGAAATAGCTGAAACTGCGTGGTTACTTAGATAACGTTCTTATAATTCATCATTGTTCATAGTTCAATTACCCCATACAGGCCCCCATATGACAAAACAGGATGCGTCATGAGGAACATACAGACCCTCATGTGGATATATCAGTAATGATAGTTGTGATACCCCCCTATAGTCCCTCCCGTTGACATGGCATGTGGCTAATTGGATTACCCTGGTCCCGTACAAACTCTCGTTGACACTGCCAATGACGTCACGAGGGCGCCTGTCAGGATTCCCCCATGGTTCACCGCGCCACTCCCTGGTGCTATTTCCGTCACTTAGGCGTTTGTGTTACCATGGAGACGTCCGCGTTACCATGGACACGCATGTGTTACCATAGAGACGTCTGTGTTACCATGGGGGTCCCTGTGCTACCATGGACACGTCTATGTTACCAAAGAGACCTCAGTCTCTGTTATCATTTCATGCACGGAGCTGGGATGCTTTTTCAATGACCCACGGAAGTTTTTAAAAGCGTTCAGATCTGATCGTTATTGATGCATAATTCGTGGTTAAGAACTTGCTGATCGACAAATATTGTTCAGTGTCACTGACGAAAAGTAGTGGATGCTGAAACATGTTCAGTTGATTGTCGAATGAGTAACTGCTATTTGGCATGCATTTGGATTCATGCGCTTCGGGAAATAAGTTCAAGTGTTGTTAAAGCATTGCACACTTCTTTCAGGAAAACCCAATGTTAGGGGTTACAAGAATATTCCTCCTATTTTACGGATATCTGAAAAACAGGCTTGTTGCCTGAGTATGTTTTTTTTCCCTGTATAAATGAATAAATGAAAGGAAACGGTGCCGGGGAAAGTACGCCTAAGTGTATCCCTGTATAAATGAAATGAAATGAAGCCGAGGCAAGTACGCCGTGTTCAGGAAGTTTACCCAGTGAACGTGTTGGACAACTAGGTATGCACATCACCAGGGTCGACATACAGCCGAGTTTGTCTCGTCAGGGAACAAACATGCCCCCTGGACAGGTTCCGCGCCGGGCTGTTGATGATTAACCCGAGTATAAACCTACAGAGTGCCTCAAACAGACTTCGTTATTTCCTGCTGGCGACGCACCGCGACCAGGTGGGTCTGTCTGTGTGTCTCTTATGATACTGTATCATCTTAACTGTTTAGTTTTGTTTATTTACTTCTTTATATCTAGCTATTATATAATAGCATAGAGCGAACGTTTTCCTTTTAATACATTGTCGCATTGCCACTGCTAGTAGTTGTACTGAAAACCTTCTTGATAGGGAGAAAATGTTCTATGCGGAGTGTGGTGAATTAGGCATCGGTTTTGTAGTGTCCTTTCTCTCTCTCTCCCTCTCTCTCCCTCTCTCCCTCTCCCTCTCTCTCTCTCTCTCTCTCTCTCTCTCTCTCTCTCTCTCTCTCTCTCTCTCTCTCTCTGTGTGTATGTGTGTGGTTGTGTTTGCGTGTATGTGTGGGAATGTGTGTGCGAGTTTGTGTGTTTGTTTGTGCGTGCGTGTGTGTGTGTATTTGTGGGAATGTGTGGTTTGTCTAAAATGTTGAATGATTGGTCCCAAGACTCACAAATTTAGACAGCACCTTGTATCTTTAAATTTCAGTCACGAAAAATCAAACTGCTAGAATACCCTACATTTCAGAATGAAAGGGAAGTTTACAAAGCAAAACAGGCAGCGTAAAGGTAAATCAATGTGAGGTACGCAAATAGAGCGCAAGGCCCGCTTTGTCCTTTAGAACGTTAAACAAACAGTGACTCATGGGGGCTCCCCTGACGTCTACCACATGTTTCCTTATGGACCAACTGACTGTAACTGTGTGTGTGTGTGCGTGTGGGTGGGGGGGGGGGGTGTTTGAAGGTCTCTGTAGATATATCAAGTCCGTAGGAGTTTCCGTAGGAGTTCCGCATCGATATATTCTTGCTTAGGTAAAGTTTGCAGGGAAGAAGTTTTTTTTTTTTTTTTCACTTTGACATATCGTTGTGAAGCCTGGTTACCGAGCCAAAAAAACAAAACCTTTTCTTTGAACCCCACTTCTTCGGCTGCAAACCTAAGATGTTTTTTTTTTTGGTTATTTTGAACAAAACGATTCGTCACACCGAACTTTGTACGTCTCTTTCCAGGTGTAGCTATCTGAGGCTGCCCCTCCTGTACTCTTTACAGTGTACGTCTCATAGCCGTTCTTAAAATGACCGTGAACTTGGCCGTCCACGTGATTCTCCTGCTCTGCATGGCAACCTTCCCTCGTGCCCAGAGTGGTGAGTACAAGTTTGCAGCAGATAATAGCGTTAAAGAAAGCCACCACACTCTGACTGCTCAATCTCAGTGTGAGTGGCTGTTCGTGATTCCTTCGGCCGCACCTGGCGATTACTGTCGTATTGAGGTCACCTGAACGCTGAAATGGCTGTGAATTTGTTAGGCTCTAGCATATTCTACAGCGAATTGCTAGTCCAAAAAAGGAAGTTTAACCCCTAAAGCTATAGATTATATTCCGCAGCAGTTCTTGGACCATGATTGGTAACGTCCCCTGTCTGTATACTTTTTTATACATTGTTTCATGTTGCAATTAGCCCTCGGACAAGAACTCAGTGATACAAGGAGCCAGTCCTTACTGCTTTATGTTTTGAACAATGTACGTAAATACAGCAACGTGTTTTCAAAATTGCCTATATTAGCCTTGCCTGGATTGTATCAGTCATGTACCCGCGTTTATCAACCTCAGCATATTCCGGATGTACATATTATCGGACCGGAAATCGAGGCCAAATATGGAGCGTAACGGATGTGACGTCAGACCACTGCGAGTGGGACATCGTTACTGATTGGCACAATATAATACTGGTGAGTGTTTAATGCAATATTTGCTGTTGTTTGGATGAAATAAACAGTTGTTTGTTGTCCGGATGTCTTCCTTTTTATTACCAGAATCCACCAGAAGCTCCCATTTTAAAACCAAGTTGATTTAGAATTATTGATATTAGATCCGTTAAGTGTTCGTTGTCTTTTCTGTCTGGATGCCTTGATTTTCTCTTTACCAAAATGAATGAGAGGCTCAAATTTGATGTTCTAAGTTGATTTATGAACATCAGATCCGTTACCCGATAAGTGTTATTTATTTTGACAATATCATTGTTTATTTCAGATCAATTTCGACACGTCCGGATTCCGGCGGGGTTCAGAAAACTGCACCTCCGACGTTTTGACGTTTCACGACGGAGACTCTCCAGTCAGCAGAGTCACAGACTCCTTCTGCGGAGACCAGACATGTAAGGCTTTACCTTTGTTTTACATAAGACTACATTTTCTTCCAGATGACAGGACTCTAGAAACTACCAAACAGTTAGAATGAGAATTCATTTGTGTTGGTAAACGACACTAGGAACAAAATACTTATCTTAAAAAAAAAGCCAATTGCAATATAGGGGATGGAGATGTGTGGTGGAATTCAGCCGAAAAGTTTGGCGTAGATCATTCGAGTGTTGATTTTGTAAAGTTCAGAATTTTGTTCATACTGACAAACTGTTCTTTTCAATACAGTATATGTTTCTTGTACAATCGAGTGCATTGATCTAGTTCTTCCATCAAACTGAGTGACCCTGAAAATGTACAAACACGTACAGCCCCCCCCCCCAACAAAAAATGAAGGCAGAAATGGACAATTTTGACATATTACCCGCCATTCATCACACTGAACATGCGCACTTAGAACCCCGAAATAGCTTATAACTCCGAAGCATTATTTGTAAAATTCATTAGCAGCTGATGACGTAGGGCGTTTGCACCTGTCCACCGCCAGTACCGGTAACCGGATGCACGTCGTCTACAGCCGCGGGTCTGGGGCTACACAGGGAACTGAGTTCAACATTACCTTCACCACAAGGGACAACAGTGAGTACAACTTGTACGGTAATAATACTTTTACTTACTTTGGCCCTTTGCCCCTGCCAGGGCATAGACCACCGATGATGCTCCTCCACTGGACTCGTCTCTGGGCCTTCTTCTTCAGGTCCATCTTGGTTTATTATCGTCGGTGCTTCGCTAATGCTAGGGTCACATTTCCAATCCAGGGCCCGGCCGGGCAGTCTTTGGGAACGCAAAGTATGATATAAAAGACAACAAAAACACAAAACGTACGCAAAATAATCTAAGAGCATAACTTATTTACACACACTTTGATTTTTCGTTTCCGCAAACAGCCCGGCCGGGCCCCGGTTAGGAAATGTGACCCTAGCGTAACTGGTGCGTTTTAGGGGTGGGGACGTTGACCCTACACCAACCCCTTTCACCTCAGGGAAGAGGTTGTCCACATTTCGTCTGGCCTCTGCCCCTTGACCTGTCCAGCATGGGCGACCCTCCCATGAGTGCTAAGGGTGCTTATGCACTCTCGCTGGCATAGCTCTTGGGGTCATTGAGACGCGCAAGCCCTCACACCGCTACAAGGCGTGGACATTATGAGGGGTGGCGCTAATAATGTTTCACGTAGATTAGTGCTAATAACTCGCAGGCCCGAGCTGTATCAATTCTTAGCGTTCAAATGTGGAAAAGAATGTATGTTAGTTCAACTTCTACTTTGTGATAGAATGGCAATAATGTTTCACGTAGATTAGTGCTTATGACTCGCAGGCCCGGGCTGTATCAATTCTTAACGATGACATGTGAATACGCAGGTAGTAGTAGTTCAAATTTGTGATAGAAGAGAACATTGAGAAGCTACGAAGATGCATATGCAAACATATCAATAGTAAGGTTAAACTAATGCCTTGTATAAGCGGCGAACAACAGAAAACCAGAAACTAGAAATAAACTTTTCTAATCTTCACTATAAAGACCTGTCTTTGCCCTTATCCCGCAGAGTATGCTCCGGAGTTCAATGAAGAAACGTTCCTCCCACAAACGGAGCCAGTGTTTAACCACAGCACAGCGGAGGTAATAGAACATACAGGATTTGTCATAACACAACCTCAAAGTCATTTCCTGGCCGAAGTTTCGATAACTCATCAGCTACCTTTCTCGGGGCCTCTATCAGTTTCATACTAGAACTGTCTGCACTATGTACACTCCCCCTGCTCTGTGGAGTGGCTGTCAACAGTAGTCATTAACAAAGACAAGGGAGGGGTATACCGGTATAGTCACAGTTTGGGACCTCATTGTTGCGGCAACGACACCATGCGGCAAAGAACAGTATAGTTCATTGAGGCCTTAAAGAAGGTAGCTGAGAAGTTACCGAAACGTTGGTCAGGTTAATTAACTTTAGGCTATGTTTTTTTTTTCATTGCAATTACTTTTATGTCGAAAGTCGAAATAGATAAAGGGTACGTGTAAGGTACCTTTTTTGTTATTGGTTAGTTTACCTTGCAAGGATCTAAGTGCTGATTAGCCTGGATTGTTGTGTTGGCTAATGAAACATAAAAGAGGTCAACTTGTCTAACACAAGAAAATCGGGCTTTCCGACTTGTCGATGAGTTCAATCTTGTTGTACAACTGTTGAAGTTTTCCATAACGATCACTGATGGCCTCACGCCGCACTTTGAACTTGTCTTTTTAGGATTTCGTGCAAATCGAGCTTGTGTACACTTTGGGCGGAGTAGATATACCTGCAATTATGAGTGATCATCCATACGGCTACACAACCTTCAGCGCAACCGGTGGTAAGTACAAGTACTGTATATAAAGAAATAATAAGCTGCCTCTTTCGACAGCTCTTTCCACTTCTTGTCTCCAAGGCAGTTTACTATTCCCATCATTTGTAAATCTCCAGGTGTAACGTTAACTTTTAGTCTGTGTATGTGGGTTTGTGTGTCAGTGTGTGTGTGTGTGTGTCTGTGTGTGTGTGTCTGGGTGAATGTGTCTGGGTGTATGCGTCTGTGTGTGTGTTTCTATGTGTGAGTGTGTGTGTGTGTCTGTGTATGTGTGAGTGTGTGTCTGTGTGTATGTGTCAGTGTGTGTGTGTGTGTGTGTGTGTGTGTGTGTGTGTGTGTATGTGTGAGTGTGTGTCTGTGTGTCTGTGTCTGTGTGCATGTATCTAGCAGTACTACACCGGCGGTGCTGCTGTTTTCGTCTATGGGACGGAAGGGGTGGCGGCAGCATGGATAAAGAGGCAAAGACTACCATCTCTAATTTTCTTGTCTCCCATATCGTCCCGCAGATACCCTGGAGTTGTACGTCACCTACCCAGACTATATCATCACGGACTCAATCCTGAACTCAAGCCCTTACGAGTGTATCTACGTCTTTGACGGGTCTCCTGTCCGTGGAGTGTACATGGCCGTACCGGGAGACAGGTCAGCTTCTCATTTTATCTTGCATACTTCATCAAGGAATTACTGAAAGTGACAGTCACGAAGATTTTTTGTTTTTGAAATTTATCAGATTTTTCAATGATTGACATAACAGGTGAACGTCACCTTTTCAAGAACCACACTGTACGGGTTGATTCTCTCACCGGTAAGGACTTTTTTTCGATAAGTGTGATGGGTTCTTTTACGTACCAAGGTGTGCCTCTTTTCAAACACGGGACCTCCATTTATCGTCCTATCAGAGGGACGTCCTTAGCCGAAGCTAGGTACTCATTTTCAGCTGAGTTAGGTGAAGATAAAGAATGATTGCTTGGTAACACATAAGCAGCATGAAATAAAAGAACATGTGGAGCGAATGCACTTGTATTTATTGAAGGCTGATCACATACATAATCTATTCTGTGCCTCCGTACAGGTATTGGTCCCCTGAAGACTGGCCATGGGTCCCGTTTAAAAATTATGACCAGCTGGAATTTCAAAGAACTGACGGGGTCTTGAAATACACCTTTAGTGACGTAAAGGTAGGGAAACTGTTTTCTGTCATAGCAGAAACATTTTTCATTGAATTTATAGCTTAATTACATCACGCATGCTATGTTTTTCACCACATATATTTCCATGGCAGTAAGTGTTCATAAGTATCTTTGCATTGTTTACCTAAACTTGCTTCAAATTATATGTATGCTACACTATAATTGTGAACATTGAGGATGACAGAAACAGAAAGTACACAAGACATACAGGAGAGGAGAGAGAAAGAGACAGAAATGAAAGAAAAGGGATCTCGAACCAGACAGACTGACAGACAGATAGACAGACAGACAGATAGACAGACAGACAGACAGGCAGACAGGCAGGCAGACAGACACAGATAACTCCCAAACAATGGCTGTAACTTTTTGGAATTCCAGGTTGGAGAAGAGAATGCTAACCAGAACACCGTGCGATGTGAAATACCCTTTGGACAGTTGACGACAAAACTCTCAGTAACAGGTAAGAGCAGTCCTAGCGGCAGATCATAGAACTGCACCTGTGTAGTCTCCACATAGACTTCTTATGGTTGGGGTCACACAAAAAACGGAATTCGGACAATTTAGGTGAATAATTTTCAAGAAGAGCAGGTTAGAAATTGTTTATTGTTTAATAGAACCTCATTAGAGTCAGTTTACATACATGATACTTCACTAATTGTCCTGGAGTCTTGATACATTTGAGAAATGATCCATACCGAAATCTTGATAATTGCATATCCAGTCAAGTTCATTACATATCAACAAAATTTTCGTTGTTCTCCAGCGTGTCCCATCGGGCGGTTCGGGCGGTTCTGTGCGGAGCGCTGCCAGTGTTTTAACGGGGCCTCATGCCACAGCTTTAACGGAGCGTGCAGGTGCGCCCCTGGCTGGGAGGGAAGGAACTGCACCACAGGTGGGTACTTCATTGAAAGCTGGAAAAAAGATTCCGAAAACTATCTCCAAGACGCCATACACTTAAAATTTCCCTGTAATTTCGCCAGTCTATCCTGTAACGTTGGTAATCTGTTCTACCTACTAGTAACGTTAATGTAACATTTTCTCTTTTCTCAGTACACCCAGAGGTACGCATCAGTCCTTCAGCCACAGAACTGACAGACTTGCGGTACGGACAGGAACTGCAGCTCAACTGCACGGCCTACAACTTCGACGTCATGAACATCACGTGGTCTTTTCAGAGTGACGTTTCTGTCGACTTGCTTAATGTTACAAGCAGCAACAAGTAAGATCTCTGTCGTAGAATCGCCCTAATAATAATCACAAAATATATGATAAAACATGATATGACATGAAACTAAACTATGATGATATCGATCCACATATTTTGCAGTTGCGACACCTGAAAATAAACATTTATCATCAACTTTGCATACTTTGGATACTTCACCAAGCCCATTAGCTAACATACAAGATTTGTAAGCAGTTAATCTTCCAGGACACAAAACATACAAGCATTAGAACTGTTTTTGAATATCAAACTGTTATATTTGAACATTATATCAAGGTCTCGGACCGGAGTTTTTTTGCGATTTCGTATGTAGGCCGACACCCTCAGGTCGACGGGCTACAATTCCGCCGAGAAAAGTAGGACGGAAAATGTAATCACATGGTCGAAAAGCGGTTTTCTGCTGTTTTCCGATGTATTTATCGGTATTGTCCGTTGTCCCTTTATTTTGGGTAGAAACCATAGTAAAATGTAAATTTGGCATCCGAAAATTATCATTTTTTTACACTTTTTTGATCGAACCTGCTCGGAAAAAACGAGTTTTCCTGGGGTCACGGCATATATGCTGAGAAAGCTTAGTAAATGGTGTCTCTGAAAAATGAAAAAAATAAAAAAGTCATGTGATAACTTTTTCGCAATCTCCGATGACGCAAATTCGGTGAAAATGCATTAAAAACGATGCTATTTGGGTCATCAGGCGAGAAAACTGCATCACCGTTCCCGCGGACTAATACAAAAAAGGCTTCGATAGCGAACCAACTGCACCGCGCCCAAAAATACTACAACTCACGGGCTTTTCAGAAGATTCAAAATATTCATACACAGCTAAAACCATCACCAAGCAATCTCGGGCAGAAATCAGGGTGACGACCACGCACTTCCGGCAGATTACCGGGTCATGACCCAACCCCCGGTCACAATTGAACTCCGACCCGGAACCTCAAGCTTAATATGAATAGACCCCTTTCCAGTTACGGCGGCCATTTTGAATTTCGCAGGGTCAGCTGGGGGTCATGCACCAAAGTGAGGCTCAGGGTGGGTCGAGATAAGTCGGCCTATTGATATAACATAGGTATTCCATCCTTGGTGGCACATTTTGCGCCTCTAAGGGGAAATGCTGCGGTACATGTACCTGGCATGTGTAGAAAATATTGTTGTGAACATTTCGACTTGATTTGGGCTAAATTCTAATTCAAATTCAAAATGGCCGCCGTAACTGGAAAGAGGTCTATTTCAGAAGCTCACACCTTTTCCTTCCTGCGTTGGCAGCTCTTCTGTTCTGCGCATCAACTCTGTTACCTGGCCTGAGGACGAAGTTCACGTGACCTGTGTGGGTCATGCCAACAACGGAGCAATGATCGGCTACACTGACACAGTGGAGATACCAATAGGTACAGCTTCTGATATAAATAACTATCTGGTACGCTTGTCGTTACGTTCACCCAATGACGGGCTAATAGTTGCAGGACGTGATAAGAGTATGGGGCCACTGAACCTGGCATGAACTCTTAAGCAAGCACACAAGCTAACTCTCATTGACTCCCTAACTTACCTATTTACTCACTCCCCTTATTCATTCACTCACTCATTCACTCATTCACTCACTCATTCACTCACTCATTCACTCACTCAATACCCACTTTCCCAATTCTCCCACTAACTCACTCCTTGACACGCTGATTCACTCTCTAATTCACACATTCACTCACTCACTCACATATTCACTCACTCACTCACCCACTCATGCTCATCAAGGTATTGTGTTGAAATCTTCTAGTTTGCGAGGATAATTACTGGGGTGAGATCTGTGACCAGGTCTGCAACTGTACCGTGCTGGAGACCTGTAACCGGACCCTGGGCTGCGTTTGTCAGGGCGACGTGTGTCCAGGTGAGTTACATTTGTTCATCAGACCCAGTTAAAGGAGTCCTAAACTTCAGAAGGTGGTGTTATTTTCCACTAGATTATGTATCAATGAAAACATAATCAGCCGACTTTTTACAGAATTCCGCTTGTGGTAAATTTTACAAGGTGTGTTTTTTGGAACAATATGATACTCACTAAACCCGTGCAGACCCTACCCATGTATTCCCTATGTGTAAACATACATCTTTAATAGTGAGTATTTTTGGCATAGATGAGGGTGGTTAAGCACAATAAGAAGCCCAATTGTTAACAAGATATAAAAGAACACAAAGCAAGACGAGTTTTTCTTAACCACCCTGACACTATTTTTGTGATCTAACTTTTGTCAGGCCTTGTCAGGCACATTGTAACAAGCCATAGGCTGAGGTTGTTTAATTCAATTAATCAGAAAATAGAGGGTCATCTGGGGAACTCCCCCCTATGGACTTAAGGACTCCTTTAAAGATAGCAGAAACAACCGCTATATAGAGTGAATCTGCAGATTCGATGTACAAGGATATTCAATCTGTTCCTTTGAACGAGTGCAACAAATAGTGGACAACGGTGAGCCTACAGCTAAAAAAACGTCCCATCCTATGGACCGTTAGACTTTACAGGTGCACGCAATGATGATATACAACAAAGACCCTATTTCGATTCCTATTGATCTATATCATATAGATGCTAATAAGAACATCTTTGCCATATAACCAAGTTGCCCTAGCCTATAACTACCTCTGCCAATAGCGTCCGAATTTCACGTACCTAAATAGTGATCAATACCCATAATTTCAAGTAAAGCATGATGTTTGACAGATCCCGAAGAAGCGGACTTCCTCCTCCTGGCCATCAGCCTGTCTGCAGCCGGGTTGATTCTCCTCCTGCTTGGCGCCATCTTCCTGCTCCACAGGCACAACAACAGGCTGCGGGTCGGAAACATCGACGATCCGGAAGTCTTCCAACTCGGACAAAACCTAAAGGTACGTCATGACAATGAAATTTTCAGACTAAGACTCGAATTTGCCAGATTTAACTATGACGTAGATGATAAGACAATCTGAGAACCCAAATATTTCTTGCAGAAGTGAGTGAAACTGACTCAACTATCGCCTTTTTGCAGGCCGTGATGCCGCTTGCAGCAGGCTCCTCGTCAGGCAGTATCGACATGGAGCTGCTGAAGGAACGGGAGATCGACAGGAGCAGGCTGCAGCTCGGACAGCTTCTGGGAGAGGGCGCTTTTGGACGTGTCGTCAAGGCAACGCTGACGCAACCGGATGAAGACGATGAGGTGGTGGCTATCAAGAAACTCAAAGGTAAACAAGCTAGCGCCAGTCAAAAATCGTAGCTGCACTTTACTACTATTAAATTTGTAGACTTCTATTCTATCAAATAAAAAAAACTGACTTGTTAAGCGTTTGTAAAAGAAACCCAGTTGCTAATTTAACCGTTCACATTCAAATGTTTAGACGATGATGAGACCCAGGCCAGACAGGCCCTTCTGAGGGAAACCTGCATCATGTTGTTGTGTGGTAACCATGGCAACGTCATCGGGCTGAAAGGCATCTGTTTTAGAGACGGTCAGTTCGAGTCTTTGCATCAATTAATGTCTCTGTTTTTGCCGTATTGCAACATTAATTTGAAGACGTATTGGTATTTGGAGATGTGTGGTTGGGGTTGCAAGGCCTAATTCAGAAGTACTTTTCTAGCGATATACAATCCTCTGAACGCATGTGTTTGTTGAGATTGCTGTGCACATAGTCAGCCTCCTACGAGTCATACTTTTAGTCATTTCATGCTTTATCGAACTTTATGGCTATCTTGCCACTGGCAGTGTTACTCGCCGAGCACATACACAACGCTGTCTTAAAGCATCCAGACAAAGGCAATAAATGGAAATTGCTTGATTAACATTCAATCATGTTTTACAAGAAAAAGACTGGACTTATAGCCTTTTTGTCATTGTCTTTCGAGTTTACACCGTATCTATAGTAAGTTCTGTTAATCAAGAGGTATTTTTGTCGTATATTTCAGTTGCTATATTTTGTAATTTTGCTGGACTCGACGAAGAATATTGTATCACTAATGGGCATTTGAATAGAGCCAAACAGAAACGTATCGAGCCTACAACACAGACAGGCCCAGTTAATCCTGATCTGTTTTCCTGCAGGGCCGCTCCAACTGGTGCTGGAATATGCCGAACACGGGAGTCTCCTTCACCTGCTGTGGACGTTACGTGCGGAGTCCAAACTCAACAGGACCGTTCTGGTCAACAAACGGCACATCTTCGAGAACATGATGGTGGAAGTGTGCTGCGGTCTGGAGCATCTGGCAAGCAGGAGGGTGAGAAACTATTAAACTAGCAGATTACAGGCTCAGGACAAGAAAGATTTCAAGCGACTATCGCCCTTCTTAAATCTCATGTTTGCCTGGAGCATCTGGCAAGCATGAAAGTAAGAAACTTGAAGACTAAGGTTCTCTTTCAGATTCGAGACAAGTAAAATTTTACGGGAAACTATCATCACCTCATTAATCTATTAGTTTTTTCTCGAGTTTTAGCCGCTTGGCATCAAATCTATTTGATTTAATCCATGCCAAAACTGCCAAAAACGCATGGAAGAAAAATCTCCATTGACAAACGTACAGCGACTTCTTGTCAGGTCTACTACATCTGTATATACAAACAAAAAGTGGATACAATTGAATGATACAATACTTACATGATAGTGTATGAATAGATATACTAGTTTACACTTCTTTTGGCGTCTAGTTGGTTCACCGAGACATCGCGGCCCGGAACATCCTGATCTGTGGGAAGGGAACCGCCAAGATCGCGGACTTCGGGCTGGCCCGGGACATGTATGTTGTGGGGTATCATCGGCAGGATAGGGTAGGTCTTACTCAAAGGACAATCTCTCGGGGGGACGTCATTTTTCTATCACTGAGTGCTTAGACGACTACAATATTGTCTGATTCTGGTGATCTACGGCAATATGAACAGCTAGATGAACTCAATGTAACTCTGCATGCAGCTCTCCTGTTAATTTGGTATGCATCTATGACTTGCATATACTGTGTTAAGTTTGTGTGCTATGGTCTAATGGAAATTAAAAAAAAAACTTGCCACTTCGTCAGTGGTTATAAACTCTCTTTATGCTCCTCCAGGGCACCGACCTCCTGCCGCTGAAGTGGATGGCGCCGGAGGGTCTGAAGAACGAGGCTAGGTTCACCCACAAGAGCGACGTGTGAGTATGTTTGTCACATTGTCAAGAGACATGATCTAGTTACAACAGTCTACTGACTCTAATTTGACCTGCTATCCGAATAAAGTCGTCTCACCTTCTCACCCTGACGCCTTTAGGCCAATGGCCTGTAAGTTGTAAGCCTGATGGTGAACTCTCTCCATACTGCTCTATCCTCAGTCATTTTCTTCACTACTTGGAATTTGGTTCTTCTCTTTTGGTAATTTCAACGATTTGGTCTAGCCACCTCTTCCTTGGTCTGCCTGCTGGCTTTTCCTTTTTAGGCGTCCAGTTGAAGATTCTTTTTACATCTCTGTCCTCTGGCATTCTGTACAGGTGTCCAAACCACCTCAGTTGATTTCTTTCCACTAATGCCAGTATGGGCTCAACGGACAGTGTTTGGCGAATGACCTCGTTTCTGATTCTATCCTTTCTGGTAACTCCAAAGACGAGCTACATTACTCTCATCTCGGTTGCTTGTACCCCACTTTTCAGTTTTGTAGTTAGGGTCCAGACTTCACTTCCATATAGCAGGACTGGTCTCAGTATGGTAGTATAAATGCAAGTTTTAAATTAGTGTCAAATCCCTGCTGGGTACGAATAATCCCCTGATGTGCTTGTTTGGGAAGGCATAGGAAATATTGGTGATGGTCACTCAAAGCTCCCAGCTCATACCCTACTCAATACCCAGAATCGTTAATCACTTGGGTATTTACTTTCCAGCTGGTCCTTCGGGGTTCTGTTGTGGGAAGTTGCGCAGCTGGGCCGCACGCCGTACCCTGGGATGGAGGGGGCAGACAGAATATATGATGCTCTGCAAAACCACTTCAGACTCCCCAGGCCCCAGCTGTGCACAGAAGAAAGGTTTGTACACGCAGTACTTAGACCATATGTAAACTATCGTGTAAATCACTTGAACGAAAGCTTATTCGTGTTTGTAAGCAAAGATACTACAAAGTTAACTATCAGGTTTAGTCCAACCAAGACAATGGGTGGTATCAACTTCAAGCAACCTTTGACCCTCTCACTCATCAAATGTGAATAGGTCATTAGAATACCCCAGAAAGACTGCAGGTTCGGTCGAAAAGGCATACTTTGGAAATGTCCCTGGACAGTCACGGGCCAACATAAATAATGACTGTCCTCCTGTCCCCTGTCCCCGCCCAGATACCAGCTGATGCTGCGCTGCTGGAAGTTTAACGAGAAGACCCGACCGGACGCCACAGCTGTCGGACAACAACTGGAGGCTGACCCAAATGTGAGATATCTCTACAACCATACCTAGCCACATGGAGGATGACTCTCAATGTGTTTACTTAATATATGTTAATCATCATTTTCTTAGATGTTGTTACATAACCATTAATTGGTACTATAATGATCTTTTATTTTCATTTCCTCCTCTTCAATCAGGGGTTCTTCTACTTCCACGCACCTGTCGCAGCGATAGGAGTACCGGTCACGCCGGTATGAGACCACAACTGACGCCAGGACAAAGTCGTCAGTCCGAATGAGGCCAAAGTAGTGTATGGGAACTAACGGTCTGATATGTCTGACTGGGGTCTGTAGACTAGTACAATGTAGTCATTTTGTACAAGATGCTGTATTTTAGCCTTATTGCATTTTTTTATCAAGAACACTGCATCATGTTTGCTATGTATCAATTACTGTACAAAATGTAATGTTCTTTTCATAGGTTTTATGTGTCAAAATATGAAAACTCGTTATCAATGTTACCGATAAAAAGATTTTTTTGAACCTTTGAATATTCATGCACATTGTTTAAATGTATAAATGTTAAGCTAGCTATCACAATGCCGATGGTTATCAATGCCCATAACAGAGTCCATTGCAACTTTTTGTCATGTTTAAAAAATTGTGATACTCATATATGCATCGGTTGGTATGTGATTTATGTGATTTATTTCGACTCTTTATATCTAAATAAAGTTTGCTTGAATTTTTTCTTCTTGCCTGACGTCATGACATATCATCATCCATTGACTTGATAGTGTATTGTTTGGTCAAACTGTGCTTCATCAATCCTAATTGCAAAGCAATTTAACAAATCCGTGACGGAAATAGCAACAGGAAGTGACGGGCTGAAGTTGAACCTTGGGGAATCCCAGCTGGTGCCCTCGTGACGTCACTGATTGAGTATAGATTAGGGTATGTATGAAATTATCTGATAACGTGGTCCGATCTGTCGTCATGAGGGTCTACATGATTGTGTTTTTTTCACGCCACTGTTCCCGCATTCAGGATTCTGGACAGTGATGGAGACATAAGGAAATTGAATTCAGCCACAATCACAATGTTTTTATTGCCACGTGATCATGGATAAATCAAACCAGCTGAGGTTTTTGTGTTAAACATGCACGCATTTGAATGCAGTTGGTTTTGAGATTAACAGACAAGGACATTTAATTTGATAAAAAAAATGGACGGGGATTTTGTATATCTTATTTTTCACCCGTTACACTACCGGAATGAGCCTACCATGACATTCAACTGTATGGTGTGAACTTTATCACCTTCCTGGTACTTATATCCATTTGAAATTAAACGAAGTATGAATAATCAAATGGAAAAAAAAAAAAAACCATATTTGCGATGACCTCGAAGTACTTCAGCGTAGCCGTAACCCACACATGTTCAAGCACTTAACACATGCTGTTTGGACGGGAGTTAATATGAAATGAATGTTGACCGAAGTCTTATCAGAAAGGCAAATATTGGTTCAAGGTGCTTAATGCCGATAAAGGCTGTTTCTTGGGAGAGTTGAACTTAAACACACCTGTTACTTTTAAACACCTGCACGGAAGACAGGTAAGTTTTGTTGGCAAGAGTTTACTCCGTAGGACCTTAGAGAAGGAGTCTCTTCCCTTAATTCCTGTGTAGAGTTTAACAATATCAATGCAGTTTTTGCTACGTCTGTATGTTTGGCTGCATTGCAAAGGTAGGCAATGGAATCAACAATATCTAGTGCAAATGTCTTAAGGTGAGTAGCGTGTTATTCTTTCTTAAAATGCTTTTTAATTTGGTTAGCAATAATGGAGAGAAGATCGCAATCTTAACCACAAGGAACCTCTCTGTTCGCCTTTCACCTGGATTACAAGGCGGATAAAGGGAGACATAAGGATAAACTGATACTGATTGATTGGATGATTATGAAATAGCGAGAAGATAATTCTGTCACGGATGCTTTAAGGTTGTTTTTTTAGAGCTGCAGCCTTCTAGTTCAATGTGGGGTGTTATTGTTGTGGGCATGCAGGTGACGGTATACCTCTGCGTCTCTAAGGCCAGATTTGTACACAAGTTTTTGGAGTCAACTCGTGGCTGTGTGTGAGGAGCTTTGGGCTGCTCAAGTGGAGTTTTCTTACTAGAAAACTCTACTTGAGTGGCTTAGGGTTTTCCTTGCATAGTCCCGAGTGATCTAGTAGTAGTCCACTGTTTTCTGCTGCTGCAGTAGTTAAAACATCCTGCAGCCGCAATCAGTCTTCCTTCAATCTTTTCCACTTAGTCCGATTCGTCGCGAGCTTCCGTACGTTTCTAAGTAGGACTCAAAGTCGACTAAATGAACGCGTGTGTAAACCAGCCTAAGGTGTTTCTCGTCGTTGATATTTTTCACGGTTGCCACCACACCTGTCCGTTCCCTACCTGTGCCTCACCTGACCTTATCTCAGGTGACCTGTGCCTGGTTACAGGTGACCTCTGACACTCTTGTGAAGTAAATGTCAAACAAAGAAAACAGTGCAGGTGTGTTTATACAAGGGCTCCTGGTTGTGATGTTGGAACGTTCCCTTGCAATTGCTCTGTACCCAAGCGTCATGTTAAGGGTGACGTGAACGCCAAACAAAGAAACAGCCGGTGTGTTTACACAGGGCACTGCTGGTATTGGGCCGGGGGTTCCCCTGTTCTGTACCCTGGTACTGACCTGGTGACCGATTTGTATCGGGAGTGACACTTCAGTTTGAACGATTGTACTCTATTGTCAAATAGAACACTTATGTTAGAAAAAAATTCTGATGATACGAGAATGTAAATGGAAACGTAACACATGCACAGACACACACACACACACATACACAGGAGTTTGATGTATTTATGGTGATGATGAAGTTATGGGGGTCAATTTACCACTCAAACTACAGGAAATACCTCAGTGTGGAGTATTGCCTTATTGCTCCTGCAATGAATAGAAAGAAATCTGCTCTTTATTTATCTGCGGTTAAATATTCGACGGTGTATTTCCTGAACGACCCAGACGTACATAAGACATGATCGCCTTAACTCCACGTTTTTCAGTAGCACAGGTACGACATGAGCTATTATCGTTACATGTTTGTAAGGTGACTTGTTTTAGAATATGGAGGCTGGTTGTTTTGTCCCGTTACCACGAGCACCTGACAACGCCGCAATGTCAAACAACAGCACGTACCGATAAAGGCGCTTGGCTTTTGTTGTGCAAATGATATTAATCTTCAACCAAAACGTCCCGCCTCTGACTCGGTATCGCCTACTGCGTTGAATAGGACTTTCTTTAAATAGCGTTTTGGTACAACTGACCGGTTCAATGCTGAATAGTCTATTTCCTGAATGAACCGGACTTCAGCAAGACACGGCCGCTTTGGTTGTACTTCTTTCGCCAGTTCAGGTAGGGCATAACGTATTATCTGATCAACTTACGGAATTGGGGAGTGTGGGGGGGGGGGTGACAGCCACTGAGAGGAACTCAAGGAGGGGCCAGATATCTTTTTTTTTTAAATTCTATTGAAAATAACAGGAAGGCGAGGACAAAGTGACACTGCACTGTACAGCTTATTTCGGCAGCGCCACTTAACAAAATATATATATATATATATAGTGACAATGACAAGCTTAGTATGGACATTTTTTCCCGTACTAGGCCTGTCACTGCCAGCAATGTCTGTGCCAAGTCATGTGTTATATCTTAATTGTTATGTTTGCAGGCGTCGTATTGAAGCCTTCTTCTAAGATGAGAGGGACCCTGGCTGTTTTTCACCTCTTTTGCCTCTGTAACTGCCATCCTGTACTTGGTGGTGAGTGCTTACTTAAAATTTACATTGTCCTAGTTTATAGCTGGGGGGAGGGCATATTGGTGTCTATATTCAAGTATGTATGAGTTGCGTATTTACATTTATTCCATTCTATGTATCGTATATCTATGACTTTTTTTCAATCTCGTTCTGAGAAATTAATAGTTATTGTTTTCTTCTTTTTCGGTTAAGCTTGCTGACACGAAATCGAGATGTCAGTGGTTCAATAGTAGACGCTGTGTCCTTTGGAAAATCATTTCAAACGATTTTGCTAACTCCACAAAAATGGGGCTTCGGTTGAGGATATAAAGGGTAGAAGGAAAGGGAGGTTCCAAAATCGTGCCCTAGACGGAGTGGTTTTAACCACTACCCCTACAGCCTAAACAAGAAAGCTGTTTTAGCCTTTTTAGCTTCCGTACGCTACCCAAGCTCCGCTCCTCGCCTTGGCCGGCAGCGGAGCTTGGGTAGCGCAGCGGAGCTAGGGTAGCGGCTAGGGTATGCCCTTAATGTATATTCTATGTAATACAGTGGATTAAAATTTCGCTACACCACCTAAAAAGGCTTTGTGACTTTATCTTGCAACTAGGTAAAGTCAATACTGTGAGTTAAGAACTGATTATGACAGAATTTGGGCATGCGCACACTAGAATCTAGATGTAGTCTTTTAAAAAGGGCACTTTGTTTGCCTTATTAGGATGTAGGCATCAGCTGACCGGAGAAAGAGGCCAAATAAGGATTAGACCGGATGTGACGTCAGACCACTGCGAGTGGGACATTACTACTGATCCGGACAGGATAATCTTGGTAAATATTTTGAGTTTGCTTGTTTTTTTGTGTGTGTTTTTTTCTAATGTGTACTTTGATTGCATGCTCACAAGTGCGCAACTTGACCATGGTTATATATTCCTATATGTATATAAATTACAATATATTGCGATTGCAATCTGTCCCAGGACAAACTCCGATCCAAACTCAACTGATGCTGAGATAAAGTCTTCCAAGGTTGTGAAATGATTCAATACATTTCTGACCATTGAAATGTACTAAATACATGTAGTTTAATCGCCTCCTTCAAATTGATATATTCCACACATCTGTCCTAGGACAATCGCCAATTGCCTTGAATCGCAATCTCTACTATTGTCCCTTCCAGATCAATTTTGAAAAGAGAGATTTCCAGCGAGGTACTGAGAACTGCACCGGCGACGTTCTGACGTTTCACGATGGGGGATCACGTGACAGCAGGATAGTGGACACGTTTTGCGATGTTCGGGACGGTACAAATTCTCCTGATGTCTTCTTCTTCTTTTTTTAACTTCGCTTTTTTGCAATTGACAGACAAAGACGACGAATTGTATGACTTATTTCAACGGTGCCACGTACATAGAACAATATACCCAAATTTACACCTGGGATAGATTCTTGTCGATGGGCAGTTCTGCCATGGCCTTACTAAACATCCTACGTAGAAAAACTCGCACGACGAATGCAACCGAGGGCGAAACCAGACAAACTTTCATGATTCAAACCTTGTGTTGCTATAGCCTGGAATCTAAACCTATTATAGCTCTCGAGTCTCCTCTCCGCAAATAGTTCTGCGGTTAGGAGACTCGGGGCTATAATTGCGGAGGGAGACTCGAGGGCTAGAATAGGTTTGGATTCCAGGCTAATGTTGCTAAGTCTTGCGGTTGAAGTATTTGTTTGTTTGTTTGTTTGTTTGTTTGTTTGTTTGTTTTCCAACCCTGCGGTTTCCCATTCCAGGAACTGTAGCACCGTTTCATCTGTCTTCGGCCAGTACAGGACATCAGCTACACGTGGTCTTCGAACGCGGCCATGCTGTGTATGGGTCAAAGGAATCTAACCTGACTTTCACCACCAGGGAGATTTGTGAGTCTTAAGTAGCATAGCCGGATTGATCAGTTCATCAACGGTAGCCCCTGTCACACACCAACCACCTAGTCCTAACGAAGATCTGGAGAAAACTTTCGGATTCGTACGTCAGAAGGGCATGGTCGGCTATATTTGACATTAAATTTTCTGCAACTATGTGTCTTGGTTTTGCATTTGTAAGTTTTGACGGAGGTAAGCGTCGCCATTGCATGGGTCAATTTGGTCTATTTTTCATTGTTGACATGACCATCTTATAGGCACAAATACCTACATCAAAACAAAAAGCTATAGGAACAGATATCTAAAACAATCAGCTGCATGTTTGCTTGACTGATGCTAAATTTGACCCCGTTTGTCCTCAGATGACGACCCATTTTTCGACGACAACACTTTCGTCCCTCAGACAGTGGAAGGCTACGATGTGCACACTGCTGCGGTAAGTAAGCCAAAAAATCCCTCCAATCACTCTTCCAAATCTGTATTTGTGATGTATTATGATGCATTGATGATGACTGCGGAGCAATACATGCTCATACTCCGGAGAAATAACGTACAGGCGAGTGACTCCGGAGAAATATTACACATTGGTTTGACTCCGGAGAAATAATGTACAGGCGAGTGACTCCGGAGAAATGATGTACAGGCGAGTGACTCCGGAGAAATGATGTACAGGCGAGTGACTCCGGAGAAATGATGTACAGGCGAGTGACTCCGGAGAAATGATGTACAGGCGAGTGACTCCGGAGAAATGATGTACAGGCGAGTGACTCCGGAGAAATGATGTACAGGCGAGTGACTCCGGAGAAATAACGTACAGGCGAGTGACTCCGGAGAAATATTGCACACTGGTTTGACTCCGGAGAAATAATGTACAGGCGAGTGACTCCGGAGAAATATTGCACACTGGTTTGACTCCGGAGAAATAATGTACGGGCGAGTGACTCCGGAGAAATATTACACACTGGTTTGACTCCGGAGAAATAATGTACGGGCGAGTGACTCCGGAGAAATATTACACACTGGTTTGACTCCGGAGAAATAATGTACGGGCGAGTGACTCCGGAGAAATATTACACACTGGTTTGACTCCGGGGAAATAACGTACGGGCGAGTGACTCCGGAGAAATATTGCACACTGGTTTGACTCCGGAGAAATAATGTACAGGCGAGTGACTCCGGAGAAATAACGTACAGGCGAGTGACTCCGGAGAAATATTGTACAGGCGAGTGACTCCGGAGAAATAACGTACAGGCGAGTGACTCCGGAGAAATAACGTACAGGCGAGTGACTCCGGAGGAATATTACACACTGGTTTGACTCCGGAGAAATAATGTACAGGCGAGTGACTCCGGGGAAATAATGTACAGGCGAGTGACTCCGGAGAAATAACGTACAGGCGAGTGACTCCGGAGAAATAATGTACAGGCGAGTGGCTCCGGAGAAATACTACACACCGGTTTGACTCCGGAGAAATAATGTACAGGCGAGTGACTCCGGAGAAATATTACACACCGGTTTGACTCCGGAGAAATAATGTACAGGCGAGTGACTCCGGAGAAATATTACACACTGGTTTGACTCCGGAGAAATAACGTACAGGCGAGTGACTCCGGAGAAATATTACACATTGGTTAGATTCCGGAGAAATAACGTACAGGCGAGTGACTCCGGAGAAATAATGTACAGGCGAGTGACTCCGGAGAAATAATGTACAGGTGAGTGACTCCGGAGAAATATTACACATTGGTTAGATTCCGGAGAAATAACGTACAGGCGAGTGACTCCGGAGAAATAATGTACAGGCGAGTGACTCCGGAGAAATAATGTACAGGCGAGTGACTCCGGAGAAATAATGTACAGGCGAGTGACTCCGGAGAAATAATGTACAGGTGAGTGACTCCGGAGAAATAATGTACAGGCGAGTGACTCCGGGGAAATAATGTACAGGCGAGTGACTCCGGAGAAATAATGTACAGGTGAGTGACTCCGGGGAAATAATGTACAGGTGAGTGACTCCGGGGAAATAATGTACAGGCGAGTGACTCCGGAGAAATAATGTACAGGTGAGTGACTCCGGGGAAATAATGTACAGGCGAGTGACTCCGGAGAAATATTACACACTGGTTTGACTCCGGAGAAATAATGTACAGGTGAGTGACTCCGGGGAAATAATGTACAGGTGAGTGACTCCGGGGAAATAATGTACAGGTGAGTGACTCCGGGGAAATAATGTACAGGCGAGTGGCTCCGGAGAAATATTGTACACTGGTTTGACTCCGGAGAAATAATGTACGGGCGAGTGACTCCGGAGAAATATTACACACTGGTTTGACTCCGGAGAAATAACGTACAGGCGAGTGACTCCGGAGCAATGGTATGGTTGACAGAAAGCAGTCAGCACTTCAGGCTTACTCTTCATTATACATTTGGCAGAAACTTTGTCTTGAATTAATCTTCTTTTTAAAGACTACTTCAAGACATCCTAAATTGTCTTTACCTCATAAACATATCTATTCAGAGTTTTGGTATAAAACCTGGTGTTCTCAGTCCTATCGTTAGTCACTGACAAAATCTTATCCAGTTGCTTGAGTAATTATTTTTGGCGTACTCTTCATTATGTTGATTTTTAGACACTTTATACAAAATGATAGTTTGCCGCTTTGATGTCAAACTACGTATATTTCTTGATCAATCGTGAATTGCTTGCTGGTGGAGCCCAGCAAATAACAACAAGTTATAATCGCAGAATTACGTCCATGTTTCTTCATCTGTATTGTACAGCCTTTATGTATGACCTCCTTTCGCGGAGGCGGCTGAATATTGTAATGATCATATTGAACTCTGAAAGCTGAGGCTTCTACCGCTTGTGCTCCATTTCTTCAGAACTTCGTGCGAATGAGGCTTTTCGACTGGTGGATATACGACGAAAATTATTTCGCGCCGTTCGCTTATAGGACTGACCGCAAAACAGCTACTGGCGGTGGTAAGTTTGTTTATTTGTTTGTTTGTTTGTTTGTTTGTATATTCGTATCTCCAATAGTGAATACTTTCACAGCTATTCCCGGACACAAAGTAATACAAATATGCCGCGTGATTTATAGTTATCTATGGACAGTCACCAACTAATCAACTAACTACTTAATCAGTTAACGTCGATAAGAATATCTTGTTAATGAGTTACGCAAGAAACTGGATGAGTTTGTAAATGGTCAGACGTTTCAGACCCATATACTGTCTGAAAGATCTAAGCATTTTTTTAAACTTCCCCAGTTCCTTCAGTAACAATAAAAGTCATTATATACGAAATGTGAGTTGTGTATGTACCATTAATGGAGATTGCTCTGCTGTCGTCACCCAGATATTCTAGAGTTCTACATCGGTTTTGATGAGAACGACCTTGAATTTGACCTGACGCCAGACATTGTCTTCACTTGTAACCCCACCCACCCCGAGACTGTGGCCTTCTGTCAGCTGTTTCTGCAACATGACAGGTCAGATTGTCACGCCGTTAACGTTACAACTTTTACATGGTGGTTTTTATTTTTTTAATTTTTTATTGGTCAGAAATTACCCACAATGGCAGCCTTTTTAGCGCTGAATTGATGCAGGGTTTACAGGTTTCACACAACATATATATAACGTTATATATATCTTATCTACACTTGCATTAATGTGGAATTGTCGCAAGGGTCTGGGCGGCTGCCATTCGGCGCCACCAGGTGACCTCAATACGACCTTCCCCAACCTAAGTCAGGTACCCATTTACACCTGGGTGGAGTGAGAAAAGTCGTGCAAAGTGCCTTTCCCAAGGGCACAAGATCGGTGACATGACAGGATTCGAACTCGGGACCTCTTGGTTCTGAGCCGAACGCTTTGCCGTTGCGCCACACGACCCCACCCACACCCAGAGGTCCTGGGCTTGAATCCCCTGACATGCCCCTTTGGTATTGTGTGGCTCAATCGGTAGGGTGTTTCGCCCAGAACCGAGAGGTCCCGAGTTCGAAACCACTGGTATGCCCCGATGTCGTGCCCGTGCGAAAGGAATATAACGCGAGTGGCTACCTGGCTTCGGTTGGGAAAGATCGTATTGAGGTCACCTGCTGACGCCGACTGGCAGCCTCCTTGACCCTAGCGACAGTTTCACAAAGTGTGGAGCAAATTTGCATCTGTTGTATATTATGTGATTGTAAACCCTGTAGCAATTCAGCACTGACTGCCAATGCACGGGTAATTTCTAACCAATAAACCATTTGCTATTGTTCATGCAGGGCCTTTCCTGATGACGACTGGCCGTTTATCCCCTTCTACACCTTTTGGCCTCGGAAGGAAGATGTTGCAGTTATCAAGTTCACCTTTTGGAACGTGAAGGTAAATGTACCGCAGGTCACTTCGATCTATAATGTAGCCCCTGACCAAAGGTTTTGCCCATTTTATCCAATGGAAATTGAAGATGAATTTCACTTTGTTATGGAGTGCCCTAAATATGATGTTTTACGTAATAAATTATTCACATTTCTCAAAACAAGTACAACAAGTTTTAAGAGTCTTGATGTTACAAAATGTTTTGAATGCATATTTAACTGGAACAATCCCCACAATGCAAAAATAGGTGAATATTTAAACGACTGCTTTATCATTAAAAGAAATACCGAAACCAATGATTAGCCCCACTCGATTATAACACTATATCAAAAATGTATGCTAGCCCTTATTGTATAAATGTATTAATTCTATACTTTATTTTGTATTATGTTTAAGGATTTTGCCATATTTTGTACCGTGTACAATTGTTGTGCAATAAAGTTCTTCTTCTTCTTTCATAGTGCATAGTGATATTTGGTATGTGGGTAGAAGTTGGGAAGTCGATTTTGAGCCCCCTGGTGTTTGGCCTTGGCACTGCAGCAAAACTTTATTAAAGCTATCTTTTGACCTGGAAGTGCTATAGTCTGGATTTTTTTATGGCAGATTGCTTGTAATGTAAGTAAGAAGTGGTGTAGGTTTTGGCCCCCTAACATTTTGCCCTAGAACTACAGAGACTTATTTGTCAAAATATTTAATTTGGAGGACAATAGCTGAACAAAGAAACGACGGATTTCCATGATATTTACTATGCAGGTAATTTAGATAGAGATGTACATAATGAAATCAAAATTATGTAAATTTGGACTTGATTTGCATAAACAATCAGTAAAAATCTATATCTTCAGTGTGTTCCATTATAGGACTCAGTTACAATTAACAAATGTAGTTTGTGGCAGATGAAATTCCTAATTTGCACAATTAATGCAAACATGGCATAATACGTATTAGTGGTTAATGATAGAATAGTCGACAGTGTGACCTGTCTAAGGCAGTTAAAAGTCCACATGACCAAGCATCGATTATGCAAATGTGGAAGTCCTTATATTTTATGGAACTCTTGTTTGTTTTGTTTTATTTATTCGCACATAAAAAACAGAAAGTAATAATGAAATAATTAGAGGTACAATAAAAACGTGCAGGAGGGGGATGAAGCCTGCAAGGCTTATAGATGCCCTCCTCCTTTTAACTTAACAAATTTACACAATGATAACAATTGTCCTTCTTGCTTTAGGTTGGGGTGGAGAACGCTGCGCTCAATGAGATGGAGATTGTGACTAATGGGCAGGTTTTCCGCACTAAGCTCATAGTAAAAGGTAAACACCTCTATTTCTGTTTCCGTTAAAGAAAGTGTTGTTTGGACTTGTTGTCTGTTTGTCTGTCTGTCTGTCAATCTGTCAGAAGGCCTGTCTGTCTGTTTGTGTTTCCTGAAAGTATTTGTAACGTTCAAGAGTCAGCTGCCTGGCATCTATTAGCCACATTAGATCTCAACATATGTGCGAGTACTGTGAGCCCACTAGATAATAAAACGCGAGCCGTGGCGAAGCCGCATTGTACTACCACAAGCTACTTAAAAAAGCATCATGCTTCACCTCAAATGAGGATGCTTTGAAACGAAAATAGATATACTATTTACGAAGTGTAGTTCAACAATCAATGGTGTTACGGAGAACAGATAGTTGAAGTCTACCATCTCCGATTGATATTGGATGATTAAACTAGTTCTGTTGTTCTCCAGCGTGTCCCATCGGCCGGTTCGGGCGGTTCTGTGCGGAGCGCTGCCAGTGTTTTAACGGGGCCTCATGCCACAGCTTCAACGGAGCGTGCAGGTGCGCCCCTGGCTGGAGGGGAAGGAGCTGCAGCACAGGCACGTACTAACAACATTCGCATTAGAAGCAGCACTGTAAGAGCATGAATCTCAATGTAAAATTACTTTTTATAAACTTAACACTTGTCCTGTTAGCACACAAATATCTTGACAGAAACATTGACAAAGGCATAATGGGTACACACCACCGACAGTGGAGTTGCGTTTATAGTCCCTACACCAAACAGACTCTTCTGACTTTCAAGTGCAGCAGAATCGTTAAGATTGAAATTTGGGTTAGTACATTTATGTAGCCTTGTTTAAGTTTATCTGAACACGCTTTCCTATGGGAAACAGTCACTGTGCTATCTGGCGTTATAACTATCCTTCCAACTTGTAACGTTACAAAGTTAACGTTATTTCCTTCTCATCATCTCCTCTTACTTATCCCAGTGCACCCTGAAGTGCGCATCAGTCCTTCAGACAGCGAACTGACAGACTTGCGGTACGGACAGGAACTGCAGCTCAACTGCACGGCTTACAACATTGACGTCACTAACATCACGTGGTCCCTCAACGACGCGTCTGTCAACCCAAATCTTCTGACTGAAACAATCGACAAAAAGTGAGGCGTCTTTTATGGCAATATATATTTATTAGTTGCCTCTTCAAATGGCAGTGGCAATGGCATTACCTTATTTAGAACTCTATCCAGAATTGCAGTGAAAGTTATTTACTTTTGTTCGCGATCTCATCATTTTACCTGATTCTGGCCCTTCAGTGAACAGTTATATCCCTGTACAAAACAAGAACACAAGATAGATGTTTTAATAGGTGCAAAAAAGTTGTCTTTGTTTGTTATCACAGCACATTAAACTTATGTCATTCCAGCCTTCAGCAGGCATAATGGCATCTTTTACCACATACCAAAGTCATGTGTCCGTAGTAAGGCCAAGTCTCGGCATAATCAACGATTTTTTTTCCAATAAAAGACATGAGTTTCCTACAACATTAGTTCAATACTGGTATTAGCCAAAACCATGACTTTGAAAGATTTAAAACTCAAGGTCAGTTCTTTCCTCCGTCCGCAGCTCTACTGTTCTGCACATCCTCTCCCTGGTGCCTGAGCACGAGGGTCACGTGGCCTGTGAGACCATCGGCGCCGGTGGAGACCAGTACACAGACAAGGTGGCAATACGGATAGCAGGTACCGCAGCTGGGTATAGTTGCTCCGATCTGACTTGTGTTACAAACACTGGTACTGAACTTACTGTTAGTAATTCTATTTTCGGGTTGTCTGTCCATGAGCGTTTCTGCAATTCCCAATATACGCAGTATACATTTGTCTGGCTGGAACAGTCGATGGAACAGTCGCTCAGTTTGGGTAAGGGAGTGAAGTCTGCCATATCCGATTGCCTTGTCATTGCTGTATTTCGGTTAGTGGTAGGTTATTTTCTTTGACCGTTTCAGGTTGCGAGGATGGTTACTACGGTGAGTTCTGTGACCAGGTATGTGACTGTACCGGCCTGGAGACCTGCAACCGGACCCTGGGCTGCGTCTGTCAGGGTGAGGGGTGTCCGGGTGAGTCATTCTGTTCATTTTGTCTCTGTCTCTGCCTGTCTGTTGTCTGTCTGTCTGTCTGTCTGCCTGCCTCTCTCTCTCTCTCTTTCTCTCTTTCTCTCTCTCTCTCTCTCTCTCTCTCTCTCTCTCACTCTCCCTCTCACTATCTCTCTCTGATTTATGCAAATTAGGACCTTAGTTGCTTCATCAATGAGAAGAACCCATAGTACGTCAGTCATTAACGTTAAAATCATATGGCAAAGGTATGAGGTCGTGGAACTCTAGTTAAAATAACTTCTGTTTCAGACTCAACAGACTCTGAGACACTTCTCCTGGTCATCAGCCTGTCTGCAGCCGGGTTGATTCTCCTCCTGCTCGGCGCCATCTTCCTGCTCCACAGGCACAACAACAGGCTGCGGGTCGGAAACATCGACGATCCGGAAGTCTTCCAACTCGGACAGAACCTAAAGGTACGCCATGCCGACGACATTTTCAGAGTAATACTCGAATTTGCCAGATTTTACTATGACGTAGATGATAAAACAATCTGGGAACCCAAATATTTCTTGCAGAAGTAAATAAAACTGACTCAACTACCAACTTTTATGCAGGCCGTGATGCCGCTTGCAGCAGGCTCCTCGTCAGGCAGTATCGACATGGAGCTGCTGAAGGAACGGGAGATCGACAGGAGTAGGCTGCAGCTCGGTCAGCTCCTGGGAGAGGGCGCTTTTGGACGAGTCGTCAAGGCAACGCTGACGCAACCTGAGGGAGACGATGTGGTGGTAGCTGTCAAGAAACTGAAAGGTTATTCACCTACCGAATTTTAATCTATCGATGTGCAGCATATCATAATCCTCGGCATTGTAGTAGATGACTAAGCGATCATTTACTCCTCAGCTATTTATAGAACTGTGCTTAACAACTCCACTATACATGACCCCGAAAAAACTGTACGTCAAATAGGTAGACCTGTTGTTTGATTTGATTATTAACAAGAAAATATCGATCCTTCAGACGATGAAGACTCCCGGGCCAGACAGTCCCTACTGAGGGAAACCTGCATCATGTTGTTGTGTGGTAACCATGACAACGTCATCGGGCTGAAAGGCATCTGTTTTAGAGACGGTCAGTTTAAAATCTTGTCCCCTGTGAATTTTTTCCGCGGTACAGCAACATTTACCTCTTGGTCTGATGATAGTTTAGAACTTGAAGAGATATTAAGATGTGTAGTTGGGGTTGAAAAGTCTAAAAGCACGTATCTAGTGACAAGTAGACAGAAGGAAGAGTCTATATTTGTTGGAGGTGCTTAAAACATGATCAGCCTCCTTTGAAACATGAATTGATTCAAAACAGCTAGGTGAACAATTTGGACAATATCCTTAAACAGTAACACAAACATATGGAGCTCACGACACAGCCAGCCCACAGTTGATTCTGATCTGTTTTCCTGCAGGTCCGCTCCAACTGGTGCTGGAATATGCCGAACACGGGAGTCTCCTTCACCTGCTGTGGACGTTACGTGCGGAGTCCAAACTCAGCAGGACCGTTCTGGTCAACAAACGGCACATCTTCGAGAACATGATGGTGGAAGTGTGCTGCGGCCTGGAGCATTTGACCAGCTTGAAGGTGAGAAATACTTCAGTCAGCCAGCACTAAAACCTTTAGAAATATCATAGAAATCTCTTGCAGAGACTGTGTCTTCGTTGCTGACAAGAAAGAATATCATCACCACTTCACGTAACGACACTAGTAACAGCACTCCGATGGCGCAAAACTGCCAACTTGCAAAATTACTCTGCCAACGCATCAATTTATAATTGACAACTTAATCTTCGGATTAGCTTTAGCTCTGTCATCCACGATTGGAGGTATATGATTCCGAAACCTCATGAAAAGGTAAGAAGAAACTAAGTTGTTTGTAATCATGTATTTAAAGTACCTGATACCCACAACTGCTGATAAAACTAAGTTGTCCTGATCCTTTCCAGCTGGTTCACCGAGACATCGCGGCCCGGAACATCCTGATCTGTGGGAAGGGAACCGCCAAGATCGCGGACTTCGGGCTGGCCCGGGACATGTACGCTGAGGGGTACCATCGGCAGGACAGGGTAGGTCGGACTCACGGCACGAGCTTACAGAGGAAGCTTCACTCACTCACTCACTCACTCACTCACTCACGCACTCACTCACTCACTCACTCACTCACTCACTCACTCACTCACTCACTCACTCACTCACTCACTCACTCACTCACTCACTCACTCTCTCCCATAGCTTCGTCAGCCGTTGGGGCAGCATGGGTTTCTGTGAAGGCTCTCCACTACTGGCGGTCAGGAAGCTTCATCAGTCTTAGAAATAAACGTTTGTTGAGATAATGATCCCAAAATGGGAGTATCCGATTCTGCACATCTTCAGATCGTACAGCCTTGTAAATGTTTGATGCCATATTTAGATAGAATTGAGAATAATATACCTATTTCAAAATACACGCGGTTGTTACATGTATACATTTCCGACATACATATTGTATTTCTTTCGTAGCCTGCGGTTTTATTGCAAATGTTTTATGGCAAACGGTTTCTCAATGTTCCTCCAGGGCACCGACCTCCTGCCGCTGAAGTGGATGGCGCCGGAGGGTCTGAAGAACGAGGCTAGGTTCACCCACAAGAGCGACGTGTGAGTTTGTTTGCCACATTGAAGAGAAGAAACTTATTGCATGGGTTTGTTTTTTTCCTCCAGGGCACCGACCTCCTGCCGCTGAAGTGGATGGCGCCGGAGGGTCTGAAGAACGAGGCTAGGTTCACCCACAAGAGCGACGTGTGAGTATGTTTGTTACATTGTCAAGATAAATGATCTGGTTACAAAAGTCTATTGGCTCTACTTTGACCCGTATGTTATCCGAATATAGTACAGTTCCAGATCCATGCTGTATACGGATAATCCCTTGATATGCTTGTCTGAGAAGGCAAAGGACATATTGGTTGTGATCACTCAAAGCTTGCAGCCCGTACCCGGCTCTATATCCAGAGTTGTTAGTCACATGGCTCTTCATTTTCCAGCTGGTCCTTCGGGGTTCTTTTGTGGGAAGTGGCGCAGCTAGGCCGCACGCCGTACCCTGGGATGGAGGGGGCAGACAGAATATATGATGCTCTGCAAAACCACTTCAGACTCCCCAGGCCCCAACTGTGTACAGAAGAAAGGTAAATCTCATTTCATTTATTCATTTAACCAGTGGACACACTCAGGTCTCTTGACCTGTTTTCAGGCTCCCTACAACGGTCAATGCCCAGATATAATACACAATGATCACAATAATATACAATTTGAAAAGTCGGTTCCAGTCCTAATTCAATTCCTAAAGTCCATTTCTAAACGTCGATACGGCAATGGGTTTTCTTTGTTCTGTCTAAGATCCTTCCTGAGGCTAAACGTCTATTCTAGAATTAAAAAGGGTTACTGTAAGTTTTTATGCAAAGACGTCAAAAGTTCATTTTTTCAAGACGGTAGTTGTTATCATCTTTTGGGTGCCATTGGCCTTCTCCTGACGTCACGTGTTCTAGGAAGTTGCGTGTCAAAAGTACGTGGATCATTAGAACACCGCAGACCGCAGGTTTGATCGAAAATGACTGCTCTTCCGTTCGCTGTTCCTGCCCAGATACCAGCTGATGCTGCAGTGCTGGAAGTTTAACGAGAAGACCCGGCCGGACGCCACGACTGTCAGACATCAACTGGAGGCAGATCCAAATGTGAGATATTTCTGTTGTTGGGCGTTTGTCGAAATATTTAGGTTAACTTGGCCACCTGTCACCTTTACGTAACGTCCAATATTGATCGTAAAAATTGCAATATGCAGAATTTTCCTGTATAACGTATACATGTGGATTATTTACACGCTTCATTGACTCTGGTCAAAGGATTAGAAAATGAAAGTACATTGGAATTTACAATGATATTATAGCACATAAAGATAAGCGCATTATAACAAATACTGTTATAAATAGATTTTTACCACTGTTTCTTCAGGGCTTCTTCTACTTCAACGTACCTGTGGCTGCGATAGAGGCACATGTAACTCCGGTATGAGACCACAGTGGATGTCAGAACAAGAATCAAGCTAGATAAAACCAATGTGTGGAAGATGAGTGTGGCCTAGATAATTCCACGAGAGCGTCTTTCCATCGTGTCTTGTTTTCTTTTCTTCACAATCACCACGGGGTAGTTTTACATGATGTTCTAGTTTATGCCACTAATATATAACCCATCCTAACCAAACTACCGTGCGTAGTTCTACCTTAGTTAGTTCTACTAAGTTAAGCAAATTAAGCACTTTTCTGGTTTAGCCAGTAGTCAGCGTGAACGGGCATGTCAACAGACTCTTTCCACACATACATGCTAATGGGTTTAATGGACTTTTCGGGAATGCAAAAGGTGAAAATGAAAATAATTGAAATTAAAGTGAACAAGCACTGATGCCAAATAGACGCAAATATGATTATACACGTTTGAAACATTTTGATGTGCGAATTAAGAATAAAAACAGCGTAGAGTCTGGATCTGTGTGTTGCAACATCATTTTCCTATCTAACAACATGGGTATAACTTATGACAACGTATAGTTTATATCAACGATAAAATGGTTAAAAGCCTTTCTCCGAGTACAAACTCATTTCTAACAAAACGTCTGAGTGAAGTGTTGTAGATTTTGTGAGCACCGCAAGGAGGCGTGCATGAGCCTTGAGCCATCCTTTGCAATGGCGACTTCCACCACTGAAACATGACACCGTATTACAATTCGGCAGCAGTAGCTACTCTGTGGTTTTTAGGTCAAAGGTCGTGGGAAAATAAAGGCGCTGTAGAATATTGTAAGCTTGTATAACTCCATAACCGTACGGGCAGAGAGCAGCACATTTACCTCTTTACTTCAAGTTTCGTCAACAGATCTTCGAATCAGGTGTGTGCATTATCAAATTTTGATTCAACCTTAGCTTGAGTTAGCCTCTACCAGGCCCCGCGGATGGCTGGAAAAAGAGTAGACTAATTGGCCAAATAGAGTTTAACTTAATAGTATGCTAAGGGAGTCTGCTACGGAGAGTGGGTCCAATCTGCCAACGGAGCCTGAAGTGAAACCCTGGCAAATATTTTCCCTAAAGTCGGCGTAGTTAGTCTGGTAGAGACTAAGTATGAGTTTTCATCGGTATCCAGCGACAAAACAATCTTCCCGCCCTTTCTTTATCTGTTAACAGGCACTAACAAAGATAGGAACGCGCAGAATTAGTTTTCCGCCATGTCTTGATCGGTAGAAATACAACGAATTGGTTAATTTCTTTATACGTGTAACAATCGTAGTTTATGAGTCAGTATTTTTGTCGATCCTTGTAGAATTCTATCCTTAGCTTCAACACATGTAAAGAAACGCAAACAACCATGCTAGTTTTGAGACAGTTCCGGGGCAAAAGAAATAATCGAAGCAATCAGAAAATACTCTAAATCAACGTAGCAGTTATAATGATGTCCACGCCGTGCAGTTTTCTACGAAAATTCCCCATAAATTCGTTCAAAACATGCAGAAAAGCAAACATATTTTTTTTTTAAACAAGCAGGCTCCGTAGTATGTAGTGGTCTCTCAACAACAACCCTGGGAAAAAGTAAGCAATGAATAAACAATTTTGCCCCCCTCCCTTCACTGCATGACACGGCAAGATTGCTGACTGTTTTCTCTATTACTTACCGTGTACAAATACTGATTCATTCATTCATACTGTATATCAAAGAATGTTTAGATCTTGGAACTTGTAGTGTAAGTGATAGGTTAAACTCGACATGTTGAAGTATTCATATACTTGTACGTACTAGGTTAATCATTCTGTATACCGTTGTTTGTTGTTTGCATGTATAGTTGTAGAAGATCTTACGAAAGTCGCTGTACTTTTGTTATGTCAATAAAGATTTCTTAATAAAGGACGGGAGTCTACGGGATTAAAACTGAGTTAGATAGAATATTTCCAGGCGATGGCAATCCGAATCTAGATATGAATCTAATAATTATGTCTGATCAATATGTAACAACATGTAAAAAAACATCCTCGGTGTCTTTGGGAATAATTCCGATAGCTCACGCGTGTCTCCTTTTGATATTACTCTTCTGGCAGTCTCTGATTCAAAACAAGAAAGAAGGATTTCTTGATAAAAACTAGAACGTGGAAGGTTTGAAACTCCCTTGTTTACCAGTTTGTTGTTTTAGTTCATGCCACAGTCGCCATTTTCCATTGCGCAATCACTTCTAGTATGGATTTCCCCCGTTAAAGATGTAACTCACGCAATAGCTACTTCTGAATATGTCAGTTTGTGAAATTACTGATATGAAATGTAATAATTTTGTCTGATTATATAACAAAATGTACAAAAAAACTCCTCGATGCATGTGTCTAGCAATAATTCAAATTACTCTTCACTGTTAGATACTGCTTTCATGTGTCTCCTGTTAATATTGACCCTCTGTCAGCTTCTGATCCAAAACAAGAAAGAAAGATTTCTTGAAAAAGGCTAGAACGTTGAAGGTTTGCCATTCTTTTGGTTACCAGTTTGTTGTTTTAGCTCATGCCACAGTCGCCATTTTCCATTGCGCAATCACTTCTAGCATGGGTTTCCCCCGTTAAAGATGTTAATATGTCATTTTATGAAATTATAGATATGAAATGTCAAAACTGTGTCTGATCGATATGTAACAAAATGTACAAACAAATCCTCGGTGTCCTTGGGAATAATTCTGATAGCTCACGTTTGTCGCCTTTTGATATTGTCCCTCTGACAGCTTCTGATATAATATCAAAACAGAAAAGAATGATTTTTTTATTAAGATTAGAACGTTGAAGGTTTGCAGCTCTTTTGTTTATCAGATTGTTGTTTTAGCTCACGCTACAGTCGCCCCTTCCCACTGCGCAATAATATCTAACACGGGTTGCCCCCGTTTTCAGCGACACGATCACGACATATTTTCCCGTTCTCCATCATCGTAACGTTTCCAGACAATTAAAACTGTGGAACAGACATAATCGACTACCTTGTGTCTATGAAACTGACATGAATACGTCACGTTTAAGTGTCTTTACGAAACTTCGGTCCCCCGTGGTTCCCCTCTCAGATGGTTTATAAGGAGCATAAAACACACACTTGCTACAATATGGGAGACACTGATGTTAGGAAGTGGACAAAGTGCTACGGGAGAGTTTATCAGGAAAGTTGGCAATGTAGCAGGTGTATCCTGAAGGAAAGGAATGTTGAAATGCCATATTTTTACGGGGTCTAATATGTAAGGTTGCCATATTTACCTCGCGAATTCATTTGTTGTTTTCGGAATGCGTTTATTTCCATATTGTGGAAGATCTATTGAATTTGGACACGAATGTTGCAAAGAGTTTTAAGTCCATTGCGTGCAGTTTTTCACAATCTTTGCGCAAAGGTATTGCTAAAATGTGGTTATGAAATTTATGGGATTTTTTGCAAGTCATAGGAATCGTTCGCGGTTGGCAGGTGTATTTACAACTACAAAAACAACTATACGCAAATCCCTGCATTGTGTACAAACCTGGGCCCTTCTCTAGAGCTCTAGGCCCGATTTCGCTGTGATCTCCCTCCCTTATTCTGCTGGTAGAGATTTCCCCCAAATAATGCATAGTTGACATCACTAAATCACTCTTGCATCAAGATGGGAAACACTGATGTTAGGAAATGGACACAGAGTACTACGGGACAGTTTATCAGGAAAGTTGTCAGTGTAGGAAGTGTATTTTGAAGGAAAGGAATGGTCTCACGTCATATGTTTGCGGGGTCTAATATGTAAGGTTGCCATATTTATCTGGCGAATTCATTTCCTATTTTCTAAATGTGTTCAGTTTGAAACTGTGGAGGACCTATCTATGTATTTTTACAGAGATGTTGCAAAAGACTCATTTAAAGTCCACTGGGTGAAGGTTTTTTCACACTCTTTGCGCAAACGTATCGCTAAAATGGGTTTATGAAATTGATAGGAATCGTTCGGGGTTGGCAGGTGTATTTACAACTAAAAAAACAGCTAGACGCAAATCCCTGCATTGCGAACAAACCTGGACCCTTCTCCAGCCCTGATATCGCTGAGATTTTCCCTCCCTCTTTCTGCTTGAATGTGTAGATTTTCTCGCAAAATTCAAAGTTGAAATCACCAAATTGCATAATTCAGTTAAAGTATCCAATACGTCTTGATAAGACACATAGGGGTTGGTCCGCTGGTAGTAATCGATGTGTGTTTAACTACCATACTCTTTCCCAAATGCTGAGTGCTAAGCAGTGAAGGCAGTATGTACCATGTTAGAGTCTTTGGTATGACCCGCCACGGATCGAACTCACAACCTACCGCATGCAAGGCGAGCACTCTACTCACTAAGCTATTGCACCGTAATATCAATTGTGCCGTAGACTACTAGTTAAATTTGACTTGCATATTCATTTTGTAGATTGGTATCAATTAATAAACATACAGATATGATTTTGTAATTTTTGTATGCATTTTCGGCTTCCGATATTGCCCTTCTGTCAGCGTTTCATTGAAACAAAGAAAAGAGGATATCTTGATAAAGACTAGAACGTGGAAGGTTTGCCACTCTTTCATATCCATTTGCCAGGTTGTTATTTCAGCTCACGCTTACAGTGGTATCTTTTCCCATTGCGCAACGAGTGTAACACGGGTTTCCACCCGTTTCCAGCTACACGACTTTTTTTCCCTTATCCACTTCTCCATAAACGTCCACAGGACATTTAAAATGCGGGAATCGTTTACTTGTCCTATTTGACCGCCGTGACTATTTCACGTTTCAGTATCTATGCACACATTCGGTCCCATCTTGGTTCCAATCTCAGGTGGTTTAGAGGGATCATTTTCTTTATATGGCGCACATAGACTTCAAAACAAGCACTCACGTTAGGAAATGGAACACAACATTGTATGGACAGTTTATCAGAACAGTTGGTAATGTCGGGGATTATTTTCATCTGCCTGGATCGAAGCGTACATAATCAGACAGTAAGATGTAACATTTCAATCATTCCATTTACAAATGTGTTTTAAGCTCACACTTACAGTCACAAAACCACTTGTAACAAATGGATGTCCCTCCATCTGTCCCGCCTTTACATGAAAGTTTAAATTCAGACACTTCAATCCATTGGAACACAACATTGTAGACATACATTTTGTTTTCAGAAAATGCTGCAATTTAGAAAAATGAATATGAATACTGTAAATCTCCCATCCTCATCTTTCAAATGACCTACAGCACACAAATGAATTGTTGCAAAACACGCAGAACAAACAAGCTGAAGATCCCCATTGCTGGTCACGCAGGTTCCACGTACGCAGTTCTGTCAGCTGAAACTATGGGAAATTATCTCATCCTTCTCGTCAAGGGGTTTGCCCCTCCGGTTGCAAAGTACACGCGAACAACCAATCAGAAACAACAACTTAAAACACGATGGAGATGTCCCTCACTGATGACGCAAGGACTGTCCACCCAGTTATCACTGCTAAAACCATGGGAACATTTTAATCCAATTTACGTCAGTAACTCCGAGGTTGCATCACCTCTTGGTGGCACGGAGATGACACGTTGCAGAGGGAAATTTAGATACAGCGTGATTGCATTGCTATCTGTGATTGGCCATTACGCCCACCTTTTTCCGATCACCTCATGTAAGCTGCGATGTGATTGGTCGCATGGAGAGGTAGAGAATTTGCATAATTGCATACTTTTGTCTTGAAAAGCTGAGTAACAGGCTCGTTTTCTCATTCAAAGCTGTTGTTGTACTTCAGCCACGTCGGAAGATTCTTCGACAGTCTTCACCGAGAGATCTTCAGTTTCTTCGCCCGGCAGTAAAACCAGGTAAGTGTCCAACTTCTGCTCATCTTTTTAGCTAAATCTAGCTCCGGTTTCCTTATTAAACTTAACAGGGAAGTTTCTTGTAGATACTCTCTCGTTTTTTTATGTTTTTTATCTAGCTTTGGAAATGTATAGGACAGGGTGTTTTTTTCTTGATGTAGACTTGGCGTTTGCTGTAGTACTTTTGTGCAGTTTATCATTGTCTCTTGAGTCGAATCTCAAAATATCCGTCTAGCATTTTGTCTTGAATATTGGTGGGGGCTCGAAACAGGTAGGTTGACGGGGTAAATGAATCGTACGGCAGTGTAGCGGCAGATTGGACAATGTCGTGGGAGTGTGGCTTGTTTTGTTACCGCTGTGAAGTAGGTATTGTTCCCAGTGGCATGTTTGTGTGTGGACAAGTTTTTGACGATATCTGGTAGGTGGCCAGGTGTTGCTATGCGTTTCCGTTGTTCATATGTACGTCAGCAATGGCGTTCCGTTGGTTCTATTCTTATGTGTGTGTAAAAGGAGACGGTAATTACGTTTTATGCTCAATTTTCCAAAAAAAGAAAGTTAGAATGTCGCCGAGGGTTGCCTTTACTTCACAAGGAAGGGTTTTCTTGATGTAGACTTTTCAGTATCTTCGTGCTTTTTATCATCGTTCCTTGATTTGAATCTCAAAATCTCCGTCCAGCATTTTGTCTTGAATGTTGGTGAGGGCTCGAAACAGGTAGCATGACGGGCAAATAAATCGTACGGCAGTTAAGCAGCAGACTGGACAATTTGTGGAAGTGTAGCTTGTTTCGTTACTTCCGTAAGGAAGGTATTGTTTCCAGTGGCATGTTTGTGTGTGTGTTGACAGGTTTTGACGATATGGTGGCCAGGTGTTGCTATGTGTTTCCGTTGTTCATATGTCAGCAATGGTGTTTTGGTGGTTTCATTCTCATGTGTGTGTAAGAGGAGACGGTAATTACGTTTCATGCTCAATTCTCCAAATACGAATGTGGAGCGATTTTTAAACGCTCAGCAAAACAGACGTTGTTAATGTTTGCTATGCGACACAAGGCGAATGCTGACTCGTGTCTCCCTTTTTCCCAGACGGAGAGAAGCATGAATCCTGCATGGCCGTGTCTCTTTGGAGTGGTCGCCATGGTGATCATGTCTGCTCAAGCAGCTCCTGCACAAAGTACATTGTGTTTGTTTGTTTGTTTGTTTGTTTATTCCTATTTTACTCTGCAGATGTGTGAATTATAATTCAGTTGGCCATTGGATCAGCTGCTTGAATGATAGTGGCTTACACTTAAGTTTACTCTTGCCTTGAATGTGATTTTGTGCCTATTCATTGGCCATAGTGTTAATCTATTATGTGCTTTACTGTTATTACAATGCGTATAATTAATCACCATTACCTTAACGGGCTATGAGTTAAAGTTACAGTGGTAGCGGAGGTTGCTGAGAGATGACATGTTATCTAACATTGCTGTTTCTTTCTCTGCTGCGTAAACTTGTTGTTTTTGCATGTTACCAACCGGTTCTTTTGTTTTTTCTCGCTCTGTTAGCTTAGATTGTTGTTTAAGTGTGTTACCTGATATTGCTCATTCCCTGTACATATCCTCGCTGGTTCCTTCCTCTAACCATAACACTGTTCGTGTTGTTTACGTTGCCTCACAAACTAGTATATTTGACAGTTACCAATCTTTGTTCTTTCCCTCTATGTTCCATTACATTGTTCTTTATATCTGTCACATACAAGTAAGATTGGTTTGCCTCTTTGACTAATGTACTTCTTTTTGTTGCAAAGAAGCTGAAAGCCGCTCCTCCTGTGTTGGAGATAATTCCTGCGGTGTATATTTCAGTAAGGGAATCCATTTACTTGTGAATGAAGATATTTTGAACAGAATGCTCATTACACTGACTGTAGCTTGTAACTCATGGCTCTATTTTGTATATACCAGTTCTCTCGTTTTGCATCTCCAACCAACTAAACCTGAAATTTATCGATTGGATTGTTTTTAATTTGGCTAACATTTCTCTTCCCCTGTTTGTTGTTTTATTAGATACATCCCCGAGTGACACAGCTGGTCTCTTTTTCGGTAAGGGAATCCATTGACGTCTGAATGAAAACAATTGTTTTGGACATTGTAAACAGAATGCACTGACTGTTATAGTTTGTAATACATGGCTCTATTTTGTATATACCAGTTCTCTCGTTTTGCATCTCCAACCAACTAAACCTGAAATTAGTCGATTGGATTCTTTTAATTTGGCTAACATTTCTCTTCCCCTGTTGGTTAATACAGGCGGGACTCACCTTCAGTCGAATTTGGGAGGTAAGAGAATCCATTGACGTCTGAATGAAATCAACTGCTTTGAACATTGTGAACAGAAGGGTCTTACACTGATTGTTGTAGTTTGTAACACATGGTTCTATTTTGTATATACCAGTTCTTTGGGTTTTTATCTCCAACCCACTAAACTACTCTCCAAGAAGAGGAGTGGGTCCGGCTGGTTTTTGACGTGTTTTTAGTCATTTTTCCCGGGCGTTCTATTTTGTCCCGTTTTCTTTATCTGGCCAACACACGGAACAAAATATAAAGCCCGAAAAAAATGCCTAAAAAACACGTCAAAAACCAGCCGGACCCGCTCCTCTGCTAGGAGAGTACAACTAATCCTGAAATTAGTCTAAAGCTGATTTGGATTATCTTCAAGTTGGATAACATTTCTCTTCCTCTGTCCATTATTACTCCAGTTGGTTCGAGGGACCCTTTAGGCCTCCGTCAAAATCGCGCCGAGAAACTCGACCTGTCAGGTGAGTGAATCTACTAACTGCTGGGTGAAAGTAACTGTTTGGTGATATTTTGAACGAAAGGATGTTCAGTACATTGGTCCATATGTTGCCATCCTTACATTTACTGTTGTAGTTTGCTCCATGTGTGTGCGTGCTTTAAAAATCCACCTTTAACATTTGTTACACGTTGTCACATGCTTGTTACATTCAATGTTGCCATTCTTGGGTTATCTCGGCGACCAACAGACAAAAACAGACAATCAGACGTTGCCTAGAATATAACATTCTTGATGGAGATAACGGGTGGGGGCTGGGAGTTAGTTTTAGCTACAGCTACGGTTACGAAACGTAACAAGGGCATTTGGTATATCTTGATGAAGGTTAGACATCCAGGTAATAAGATACGCCAAATTTCAGATGGTTCAATTGAATAGTAAGTTAAAGACATTTGGAATATCGACTTAATCGCATGGAATTTACTTGGTCGCCGTCTATTTCTAAGATCAAGAACATTGATTTATGTGTGTTCTATCTTTCCTGTGTTTTTCTACAGATACCGACCGCCAGCTGTTCCACCCCGAGCAGCTCATCTCTGGTAAGGAGGATGCCGCCAACAACTTCGCCCGCGGACGTGAATACACCATCGTCAAGGAGATCGTCGACCGGTGCCTGAACCGCATCCGGAGCCGGACTGATCGGTCCGCCCTCTTCCCAAGTGGTTCGGCGCCATGGGTGTCCATAAGCGAAGCCGATGAAGAGAACAACACCCCCACCTACCGTAACCTGGACATCGAGCGCCCGACCTACACCAACCTCAACCGTCTCATCGGCCAGATCGTCTCTTCCATCACTGCATCCCTCCGCTTCGACGGCGCCCTGAACGTGGATCTCACCGAGTTCCAGACCAACCTGGTGCCCTACCCGCGTATCCACTTCCCCCTGGCCACCTACGCCGAAAAGGCCTACCACGAGCAGCTGCGCATGCCCGTTGCTGAGATCACCAAGGCCGACATGGCTGAGGCCTTCAATCGTGAATTCGTGCGCTGGTAAGATCCACTTTCGTATCTTGTCTGTTTTGAAATACCTTTATCATGCACGGTAACATGCTCTGTTCCCACAATCATTGAATAGACCACCGAGTGTAGCGTAGCTTTAACGGCCTATCAATCAGTAGCAAATGCAGGACCAATCAGGAACCCGCATGTCATACTGATGAGGAGGTCGTTATACCTACGCTAATGCTCGTTGGCTTATTCGGTGATTATAGGAACCGAGTAGGTGTCATGTTACCATATACACCTTGGGTCGGGACATTAATGCTTTGTTGAACCACAGAGTCAAGAAATGTATTAGTAGCTGCTTATTGTGTAACCATTATTCAGCCCCTCCTTAATACTAGCTAACGCCTAGTTGGGCGGCCTTGGGTGTATACTTGCATGTCAGCCAAACCAATTAACAATAGATAGATCCTACGACATACATGTAGGAGACATGGCATCGTGTGGCGCAATCGGTAGGGTCTTTCGCCCAAACCGATAGGTCCCGGGTCCGAGAGATGGCATTCCTTTCGATGACTTTGACGTTTTACATGTTTTTGTAAATGTCTAACCATTTCGTATGTTCGCAGGTATGTGGGTGAGGAAATGGAGGAGGGAGAATTCTCTCACACATTATTTGTAAAGCCCTTACTTACCCAGACCTTTGTTGTACAGGTGCGTGGGTGAGTGGATGAAGAATGGGGAGTTCCCCGGGGCCCGGGCCCGGGCTGCCCTGGAGAAGGACTACGAAGAGGTCGGTATCGAGACCGCGGAGGGGGAGGGCGAGGAGGAGGGGATGGAGTAGTAGACTCCCCATCCGACGCCACCATTCGTGAACCAGCCACAGCGAAATTTAGGCTACAAAGCGCTGAACATGCCATCGTTAGGAAGGCGACATGACTTGAGATGTGGATAGTAATGTCAGCAAGTGATTGTGCTTAATGTTTTTTGACTGTGAGTTTACGTTGCTGAAATAAAATGTGTGAACTGCACAATGAAGGATTGTTCTTGTTGTGTTGCTTGTTTCGTTTCTTATATTTACCAGAATGTCCCTTTTCGATGAACGTCACATGTCTTCCGAGAATAATGGCGATCAAACTCCGTATAGTTTAAGATACCATACAAGTAATCAAAGTAGCAACATGACTGAAATAAGTAACACATTAAGTATATTTATACATATCTACATAATATGTACATTTATGTAATATCTAGGAAGTTTAAACTTTAACACTGATAAATTTAGCAAACAATATCATAACTATAATCATACAAAGTCTGAAGTAACAGTAGAATAGAATATCACACAAGCACACACATATATATATATATATATATATACATACCCACAGTACTAGACTGAATCAACAAATGGGGAACATCCAAACATGTTAACCCTATGTAGACCGGGCTTTCTTGGGATCCCTGTGACGGGGAGGGGGGGTTCTTGTCGGGGGGGGGGGGGTAGGGTGGTACCATCCGCCCCCCCCTCATAACTTCCAACCTGTATGGTGTATCATCACCAAATTTGCAGGGAGTGATGTACATGTAAACTTTGATAATTCCTGTAATTTCATAACGTTATGACGAAATATGACGTAATTATGACGTCAAGATGTGATTTTTTTTGGCTAAATATAGAATTCCCGTAATACCTTAAGGTTTTTAACAAAAAGTGTGTCTTATTGATGTTAAGGTCTGCCAAGACAGCTGGCGTCAATGGTAACTACGTTGACGTCAAAATATACTAACTATCCCTTGGGATCCGCCATCTTGGAGGAATATCAAATCATAAAAATTACATTAGATTACATATGATGTAGGAAAACTAGAATGGTTGCGCAAGAAAACCTTATAGCTTAGAAACGTCACAGTTAAAACCGAAATAGTGAATTTTGTATAAAATGCCAGTCAAAAAACCGTAGCAACATGAAAACTGATAAACGGATATTATTACCAATGACAATGACAATGACAATGAAGTTTATTGCATATTCATGCCCAGCAGCGGGCTAAATGCATTACAGTATTATAAGAATACTATATTAAAAAATGCTATGTTTTAATTATGATTTACATGCTTCTTCTCTCTTCTTGAAACATTTGTAGACAAATTCACAGAGTTTTTTCATTACATCGTAATTGGCTGTTGACATAACATGTGCGAACATTTCCTCCTTTGTTAAATGTGCATATCTTTGGTCTAGCCATATGTCACTAATAGGAGAATTGCGTATATCTTTATAAAGAGAGCATTCTAGAACAAAGTGTACTTCATTTTCTATATAGTTCTCATCACAAAATATACACAGTCTGTCACTAGGAGGAGTCCGGTTATATCTACCAGCTTCAATATGTAGTACGTGATCGCTAATCCTTAGCTTAGTCATGGCGCGGCGATGGTTAAAGTTTGTTATATCAAGATATTTCTCTCTTTCATATGTATGTTTAAATGTTTTGTAGGTTCTTAGTTTGTTACCTTGGTTCTCTTTTTTTCCACTGGAGTTCAGTTCTGAGTAAAAACTTTGCACATAGATATCTTTTAGTCTTTGTTTTACTTCAGACTGAGCAGATGATGTATTACTGTCCCTGTTAAGTAGAAGGTGAAACTGTTGCCAAATAAATCCTAGGAAAAGTCACCAACTTTGGTGGTCATACATGAGTCAAAATTGGCGCGGGCACTCTAGACAGGGTTGAAAAAGGAAAACCTTTGCACACAAAATCTGGAAAACCGGATCTAGAGATAATGGAAGAGATAGTGTTTTTGTTCGCATGTTGATATAGACTTTATGAATCACTGTATCATGGGATGTCTGGATGAGCCGAGTAGTCTAAGGCGCCAGGCTCAAGGGTGGATGTTTTGGTACCGAATGGGTCCGAGTCCCACTTCTGATAGTTGTGTCATTATGGCAGCTGTAGCTATATTCTGTCTGTTTCTGTAAAGCCTGTATAACCGTCGTGTCTTCTTGCGGGACTTTGGAGCCGTGGGCGCGGGTTCGAGTCCCACCTCTTACATTCGTGTCATTATGGCATCTGTGCCTATGTTCTTTCTGCGTCTGTTAAAAGCCGGTATAAACGCCCGACCTTCTTACGGAACTTTGGACCCGGGGGCGCAGGTTCGAGTCCCACGTCTGACATTTGTGATTATGGAAGCTATGTTCTATCTGTCTCTGTAAAGCCGGTAAAACCGCCCTGCTTTCTTCCGGGACTCTGACCCGGGGGCGCGGGTTGATAGCCTGGGTGCCATCCTATTTCTACCGGGGTGCCATCCTATTTCTACCGGGGTGCCATCCTATTTCTACCGGGGTGCCATCCTATTTCTACCGGGGTGCCATCCTATTTCTACCGGGGTGCCATCCTATTTCTACCGGGGTGCCATCCTATTTCTACCGGGGCTCCTACATTGGCTACCCTAAATATTCTTTAGGGTAGCGAGTGTAGGAGCCCCGGTAGAAATAGGATGGCACCCCGGTAGAAATAGGATGGCACCCAGGCTAGTGGGTTGAGTCCCACTTCTCACATCTGTGTCATTATGGCATCTATGTTCTGCCTGTGTCTGTAAAGCCTGTATAACCTAGCCTCTACCAGACTCCGCAGATGGCTGGAAAAATAGTAGCAATTGGCCAAATAGAGTGAATAGTATGCTAAGGGAGTCGGCTTCGGATAGAGGGTCCATTGGCAAACTGTACCCTATAGCAGACTAATTCTCCTCTTGCATGTTGCATCTGTCTATTTGGCCAATTTCTACTCTATCCACCCGCCTCTGGAGACTGGTAGAGGCTAGTTATAACCTCCCTTCCTTCTTGTGGGACTTCGGACCCGGACCAAGCCTGAGGCACCAGCTTTATTTACCTTCACTTGAAAATTCATTTGTGCTGGTAGAAGTCATTCTGAATGGAGTTTAAACTGTAAAAGCCATAAATTATACTTACCCAAATATTTTGCAAGAGGTATTAAGGAGTCCATCTACATCCGGGCATTACAACCATCCCTCAACAGAGACGAAAGGCGCCATAGACTTTCTGCAACATATGATCCACTGCTCACCGAGTCACGTGTCTCATCTGCATAACGTGACGTCACAGAAGCAGTGGATGGTTCATTCCTTGAAAATGACTGTAGCTGTTCAGTCGAAAATTTGGGTAAGTCCAATTTATCGTGTTGGCGTTTACAGTTTAAACTCCACTCAGAGCTTTATTTACGATTCGTCGGGCCCTGGCCAAACCGGTCTTTACATCCTGCAAGTCTCCAATTACACCATTAACACGCACTGCAAACACACACCACGACAAACAAACACACATACAGGCCTAAAACAATACGGAGGGAATGTTGTCACGGAGGTAATGGGTTTGATTAGAAGAGGCTTAGAACACAGGTTCTTCTTCCACCATGGCAAAATCCTAATTCGCATTGATCCAACAGCATCGGCTGACAGTCCTAAACCCCCCCTCTCCCTGGACCCGCGGCACGCTGGCGGCGTCGCTGCGTCCTAAACTGGATTTGTGTTTAATACCTTTGACTTAGTAATGGGAATATCATTCAAAACGCACAAGTATGACCAAATAGACAACAAAACACACAAAGCTTAAAAATATCCGTTTTTGATCGATGAAATTGGCATTGAGTGCTTTGTTAATTCGATCGGCCCCAGCGACGCCGCCAGCGTGCCGCGGGTCCAGTGAGAGGGAGGCTTATGTGAACACATGCGGAGCGCGTGGTCAAAGTTCATGTGTACGTAGATCTATCTATAGATTAAACGCTTTCATCCCTCCCGACCATTACGTAACACACCACCTCGGGCACCGTGGCACTTCTCACTGTAGATTTAGGTCAAACACAGACGACGGGTCCAAACTCCGATGTCCAAGACTTGTTGTTGCACTACTGCGGCACAACTGGACTTTGTGACAGCTACAAAGTTCGCTCGATGTATTCGCGAACGTGTTTTGCTGAGGTTGGCGAGAATAAGTCAACTGTTCCCTGGTTATTGTGCCATTTTGTACCAGTAACCTGCTCCAGTATATGGAGCTTACAACGACGAATTATAATTTTCTTGTGCGTCGATTTGGCACAACGGTTAGAGCGTTGGACTCAGAACCAACAGGTCCCAGGTTCGATGCTCACCATGCCCCGACGTTGTGTCCTTGGGTAAAGCACTTTACACAACCTTCCCTGGCGGTGGAGTGACGCCCACCGAGCCTGCTCGGCTAATCAGTCAAAAGTGTGCCAAAAAACACACTACGGATTTGGTTGCCAATGTGCCTACGGCTAGCACATTTGCCACCAAGAACCGTTTTTTTTTTTTTAACGCACCATCAGCCAAAAAACATTGTAAACGATCCTCCTGGAAATTTTATTTCGGCATAACACACCAGCTTCTGTATCTGTATAGCCGGTATAACCACCCCTCGGCATAACACACCAGCTTCTGTATCTGTATAGCCGGTATAACCACCCCTCGGCATAACACACCATCGTCTGTATCTGTATAGCCATTATAACCACCCCTCGGCATAACACAACAGCTCCTACATATCATAAACAAGGCGGGCCAACAATTGCTGACTCACGGCGAGTGGCGCCAGGCTAACACACCGTAAACTCTACAGCCCGGGGCACCGATACAAACTACTTTCAAAAGCTGCCATTTCAAATAATAAGTTTATTGTAAATCCCTACCCGAAGGCTAATTGCAAATAATATACATAAAAGAACAGGGTACAAAATAGGTATTAAAGCGGCTAAGCTAGATACAAGCTATACAAACGTCATTGTCTATAACTAGTAAAGGGTTTGACTTCTCTTTTGTAAGCGATGGAAGACTAATCAAGCTCACCTGTTGACCTTTTACTTCAAATACAGCGAATATTTTTCTTCTACTTTGTCCTGTGCGCTTTTTTTTGTACAGAAAAAACTCAGCAACTACAAGTCTCCCAGGCTACTGCTGTGACCCTAGCCTCTACCAGGCTCCGCGGGATGGCTGGAAAAATAGTAGAAATTGGCCTAATAGAGTGAATAGTGTGCCAAGGGAGTTAGCTACGGGGAGAGGGTCCAATCTGCCATCCACGAAATGGAACCTTACTGTATAGCGGACCTACCCTGGATAGCGGGGTACCGCGGCTGATTTCTACCATTTTCCCAACGATAGGACGGAGCCTGGTAGAGGCTACTGTGACCCTACAGTAGCTGCAGTGGTAAAGCACGTTCGTCACAAGTGGTTGATGAACCTTAACCTTGTTTCAAAGTTCAAAAGTTCACGACAAATCACAGCGTTGTTATTCAAGAGACTCCGTGCTGTTTCTAAAGCTTCTCTTCATCATGTTTTCCTAGCCTCCACCAGGCCCTCTTACGGTCGTATGAATCGTAGAATTCGGCAGAAAAAGGAATGCTTAGCCGGTAGAGTCAGTCCACAGTGAAGATCACATTTCAAGTGAAACCCTGGAGTAGTTAGTTTGGTAGAGACTAATGTTTTCCCCTTGAAGGTAATATAGGTAAAGCACGTTCGCCATAGGTGGCCGATGTTTCAAAGTTCAAACGTTCACGACAAATCACAGCGTTGTTATTCACGAGGCTCCATGTTGTTTGTAAGACTCTCTTTAAGCATATTTTCCCCATTGAAGTAAATATACGCAAAGGCAAATACCTACTTGAACAAATGGCGTGAAAAGTTATGACATAAAGTAAAACTTACACTTAGTAAGAGCCTTTAGATAAGGACAACCTGGCGAATGTCGCCACTTTTTAATGGCCCTTTAGATCACTTTTCCTATTGAGCAATAAGAACCATGTCGTTAGTGACCACCTAGCCTGGCGAATCGCGCTCCTAGTGGCCGGCCGGTCCTGTAACCGCCATCCCAGGGGTCAGTTAGGGGTCAGTAACCTCCGTGCGCCTTGCACACGGTAGGTCGTGAGTTCGAACCTCGGCCGGGTCATACCAAAGACTCTAGAAATGGTACATACTTCTTTCTCTGCTTAGCACTCAGCATTTGGGAAAGAGTATGGAAGTTCAACACACACATCACTACCAGCGGACCAGCCCCCTGCTGTAGTGACTTGCACTTGTGTGGCCCAAGGGCTTCGAATGGGAGATGGGCGCCCCCCTACGCATCTTCGATGCATGGGACCACTTTAACTTTTTAACCTCCGGCCGAGAGCTTGTGTAAACACAGGCTAGTGACCACCTGTCGACTGCGATGGCTACCTTAAGTCGATTGAGTGGTCACGGCAAACAGGTTCGACTTTAATGTCCTTCTTGAGCAAGAATCTTTTACTACTGTAATTCTTGTTTCTTTCACTGTAACTTTTAATATGTTCACAGTTTTCACTGTCGCCCTTGTACATGTAAAGTTACCGTGAACTTATCATCACCGTGAAAAAAACCTGTTGTTGACTATTCTTCTTTTAACTACCAAAAACCCACAAATTAAAGAAAAGGTGGGACATTACGTCTTCCATTGCTTACAAAAGAGAAGTCAAACCCTTCACTAGTTATAGACAATTACATTTGTATAATTTAGATAAGCAGCTTTTATACCTATTTTGTACACTGTTCTTTTATGTATGTTATTTGCATTTAGCCTTCGGGCATGAATTTGCAATAAACTTATTATTGTTATCATTTACGATTCCTTCATACATCCGTTGTAGTAAATCACTTGCCACCACCGTGAAGTTAAAGTTCAGTGAAAATGTCCATTTTCTTCACACCGTGAAATTTTGCTACCATGAAGATAAAGTGATTTACAGTATTTCAAGGTTACAAGGTGTTTATCTTGGCAGGGTAAGTCCCAGTAAATCGCCACGCACCGGCGGGGTACTGTTCACGTGAAGAGGGCGTGAACAGCTGTCGGGAAATGTTCGGAACGACCCGAAACAAAGGACAAAAGGGCAGGGTGACCTCTGGTGCAGACTTTTGTCCCATACTTATCGGCCATTAGGCCATGCATGGGGGTTTTGAGTATCCTGGATGAAACAAAATCAAAGTTACAGGGTGCGTCATTTTGAGAGGTAACACGCTATCGGGAAGTTCAGACGGTAATAGCAACAGTGAGTCAGTTTTAGATTGCCAACGCCCTGTTACACAAAGCCCTGTTGGGCCAGGACGTGTTTTAATCCAGTCGTTTGAAAGCCCCTCCGGTCTCCATAGTGAAAGCGCGAGACGTGACGTAAGGTTTCTGTGAACTTTGACGCAATGTTGTGCTAGCCTGGCTACCAGACCCCGCGCAAGGCGCGCAACCGATCCCTTCGGCTATACCCTTAGTCTGAGGAGAAATATATTTCCATCTCCAATAGTTGGCAGCCTGCCTAACTCACGGGGGTCTGTGGTAAGATTTCCCGGCCCGCATGTAGGCCCTGGAGTCGGCGATCTGGCCTGTGTTGGCCCTGGAAGCAGTCTGGCATCCAGGCTATCCTGTGCCGCCTGGCATGCTCGCCACACTAAACACACGCACGCCGGTAACCGACTGAACAGGAACATGGCGTCCCTGAACGAGTCTGACGTGCGGTTCCCCTTTCCTCTGACGGAGTTCGAGGCCAGCTTCGACGCCGTCAGCTTCCTCCAGTGGTTCAAGACGATATGGGCGTGGTGCTTCCCGGTCTCCGCAGCGTACGTGCTGCTTGTGTTCGGCGGGCGGAGGCTCATGCGGGCCCGAGAACCCTTCCGGTTACGCCTCCCGCTGGTGCTGTGGAACCTGGGGATGGCGCTGTTCAGGTATTGTTCAGGTATTTCTAGCCTAGGGCTTCGTTTCGCCAAAATTAGACTTCCGCTTTGTCTGAAAGATCTAACCTCGACATTCTGTAAATGTGCATTCTGTTTGTGCCTCGCCTTTCCACTCGCTGATGTCTTCTGACGTAAAATAAACCCAGTGGTGCTCGTAAATGATTTTAAAAGTTGAAGCACCGTGACTATCTCTTCTGGATCGAGACAAGAAAACACTTAATAGATCTCTATCTAGTAGGTCTTGTTCTAAGCACACAAACCGTTATCACAGCACACACTCACCTAGCTATACCTTGTTGTGTATGTCTGTTCGTAGCGTTACCAGTAAATGAATTGATTATAGCTTAAGTGTATCTTCTGTAGGTAAGGCGTGGTCTTACTTACAGGGAGCCTAAGGCTGTTTCATCGAGTCTCCTTCGCAATCTGTCACCCGATGGGGGGGTAGGTCTCTCAAGGCCATTCTGTCCATTCTTGGGTTTGGGGTCTCTTGAATAGTATTAATGAAGGCAGAGAGGCAAACTAAGGCAGCCGTTTCATGTCTTCATTTCTGAGGTTTGTTCATGCTTATAATGACAATGATCCGCCGAACAAGAAACCGAATTGGCTCCTTCAAATTACTACACTAAGTTGTCTATTGACGCAATTCACCCAGCGAAATCTTGTTGATTAACCTGTTTCATCTGTCAATGAATGAATGAATGAATGAATGACCATTATCGTAGGTCTCGGTCGAAACTGCACACCAAGGTTTGATTAGAAATGTCAACAATGTATTGTACAGAATACCTGTGGACGTCCCCCAACATAACATGGAGGATAGAATTTCCCCAGTGTTGTGCTAGGAATTGGGGACATATTTTGGCTTGTTTTTCAACGTAAATTTTGGTCCCCCAGTATCGTTGGCGCCCTGCGATACGTGCCCACCCTCCTGCACACCGTTCAACACCAGGGCTTCCTGCGCTCAGTGTGCGAGCAGCACTACACCCGACCCGTCACCGGGCTCTGGTCGGCACTCTACATCTTCAGCAAGGTCAGACACGTTTACCTTTACGCCAAAAATAATTACTCAAGCAACTGGATAAGATTTTGAAACAGTCATGAAAACTGACTGTTTCAAAATCTTATCCAGTTGCTTGAGTAATTATTTTTGGCGTATCTTATTACCTAGATGTCTAACCTTCATCAACGTACTTTAACCTTTAGTTTGTAACTTCTTGGTGCGGCTGAGAAAGAAGGTCAGCTATCCTCCACTAGCTACTGGCTGTCAACTTTAACCCTTGTCCTGCTGGTGTTTTTTTTACGCAATTTATTTGTGTAGCTGTTGTTTTCCGATAATGAATTGAATGGAGCGTTAATTGTTAAAAATCTTTTGCATCGATAAAAAATCTTCAACCCTAAGTCGTGAGAAGTACCTTTCCCGCAAGGGCGCAACATCGGTGGTGTCAGGGGATTCGAACCCGGGACCACTGGGTTCTGTGCCACTACGCCACACGATCCTCTGGATGGTTGAACTTGGAAGATTTAGATCTATGAATGTGAATGTGTATAAATCATGTAGCTTCGGGGTTTAATCA
>NC_089730.1:22381526-22384026 GCF_035083965.1 Branchiostoma lanceolatum
GTTAGGGTTAGGGTTAGGGTTAGGGTTAGGGTTAGGGTTAGGGTTAGGGTTAGGGTTAGGGTTAGGGTTAGGGTTAGGGTTAGGGTTAGGGTTAGGGTTAGGGTTAGGGTTAGGGTTAGGGTTAGGGTTAGGGTTAGGGTTAGGGTTAGGGTTAGGGTTAGGGTTAGGGTTAGGGTTAGGGTTAGGGTTAGGGTTAGGGTTAGGGTTAGGGTTAGGGTTAGGGTTAGGGTTAGGGTTAGGGTTAGGGTTAGGGTTAGGGTTAGGGTTAGGGTTAGGGTTAGGGTTAGGGTTAGGGTTAGGGTTAGGGTTAGGGTTAGGGTTAGGGTTAGGGTTAGGGTTAGGGTTAGGGTTAGGGTTAGGGTTAGGGTTAGGGTTAGGGTTAGGGTTAGGGTTAGGGTTAGGGTTAGGGTTAGGGTTAGGGTTAGGGTTAGGGTTAGGGTTAGGGTTAGGGTTAGGGTTAGGGTTAGGGTTAGGGTTAGGGTTAGGGTTAGGGTTAGGGTTAGGGTTAGGGTTAGGGTTAGGGTTAGGGTTAGGGTTAGGGTTAGGGTTAGGGTTAGGGTTAGGGTTAGGGTTAGGGTTAGGGTTAGGGTTAGGGTTAGGGTTAGGGTTAGGGTTAGGGTTAGGGTTAGGGTTAGGGTTAGGGTTAGGGTTAGGGTTAGGGTTAGGGTTAGGGTTAGGGTTAGGGTTAGGGTTAGGGTTAGGGTTAGGGTTAGGGTTAGGGTTAGGGTTAGGGTTAGGGTTAGGGTTAGGGTTAGGGTTAGGGTTAGGGTTAGGGTTAGGGTTAGGGTTAGGGTTAGGGTTAGGGTTAGGGTTAGGGTTAGGGTTAGGGTTAGGGTTAGGGTTAGGGTTAGGGTTAGGGTTAGGGTTAGGGTTAGGGTTAGGGTTAGGGTTAGGGTTAGGGTTAGGGTTAGGGTTAGGGTTAGGGTTAGGGTTAGGGTTAGGGTTAGGGTTAGGGTTAGGGTTAGGGTTAGGGTTAGGGTTAGGGTTAGGGTTAGGGTTAGGGTTAGGGTTAGGGTTAGGGTTAGGGTTAGGGTTAGGGTTAGGGTTAGGGTTAGGGTTAGGGTTAGGGTTAGGGTTAGGGTTAGGGTTAGGGTTAGGGTTAGGGTTAGGGTTAGGGTTAGGGTTAGGGTTAGGGTTAGGGTTAGGGTTAGGGTTAGGGTTAGGGTTAGGGTTAGGGTTAGGGTTAGGGTTAGGGTTAGGGTTAGGGTTAGGGTTAGGGTTAGGGTTAGGGTTAGGGTTAGGGTTAGGGTTAGGGTTAGGGTTAGGGTTAGGGTTAGGGTTAGGGTTAGGGTTAGGGTTAGGGTTAGGGTTAGGGTTAGGGTTAGGGTTAGGGTTAGGGTTAGGGTTAGGGTTAGGGTTAGGGTTAGGGTTAGGGTTAGGGTTAGGGTTAGGGTTAGGGTTAGGGTTAGGGTTAGGGTTAGGGTTAGGGTTAGGGTTAGGGTTAGGGTTAGGGTTAGGGTTAGGGTTAGGGTTAGGGTTAGGGTTAGGGTTAGGGTTAGGGTTAGGGTTAGGGTTAGGGTTAGGGTTAGGGTTAGGGTTAGGGTTAGGGTTAGGGTTAGGGTTAGGGTTAGGGTTAGGGTTAGGGTTAGGGTTAGGGTTAGGGTTAGGGTTAGGGTTAGGGTTAGGGTTAGGGTTAGGGTTAGGGTTAGGGTTAGGGTTAGGGTTAGGGTTAGGGTTAGGGTTAGGGTTAGGGTTAGGGTTAGGGTTAGGGTTAGGGTTAGGGTTAGGGTTAGGGTTAGGGTTAGGGTTAGGGTTAGGGTTAGGGTTAGGGTTAGGGTTAGGGTTAGGGTTAGGGTTAGGGTTAGGGTTAGGGTTAGGGTTAGGGTTAGGGTTAGGGTTAGGGTTAGGGTTAGGGTTAGGGTTAGGGTTAGGGTTAGGGTTAGGGTTAGGGTTAGGGTTAGGGTTAGGGTTAGGGTTAGGGTTAGGGTTAGGGTTAGGGTTAGGGTTAGGGTTAGGGTTAGGGTTAGGGTTAGGGTTAGGGTTAGGGTTAGGGTTAGGGTTAGGGTTAGGGTTAGGGTTAGGGTTAGGGTTAGGGTTAGGGTTAGGGTTAGGGTTAGGGTTAGGGTTAGGGTTAGGGTTAGGGTTAGGGTTAGGGTTAGGGTTAGGGTTAGGGTTAGGGTTAGGGTTAGGGTTAGGGTTAGGGTTAGGGTTAGGGTTAGGGTTAGGGTTAGGGTTAGGGTTAGGGTTAGGGTTAGGGTTAGGGTTAGGGTTAGGGTTAGGGTTAGGGTTAGGGTTAGGGTTAGGGTTAGGGTTAGGGTTAGGGTTAGGGTTAGGGTTAGGGTTAGGGTTAGGGTTAGGGTTAGGGTTAGGGTTAGGGTTAGGGTTAGGGTTAGGGTTAGGGTTAGGGTTAGGGTTAGGGTTAGGGTTAGGGTTAGGGTTAGGGTTAGGGTTAGGGTTAGGGTTAGGGTTAGGGTTAGGGTTAGGGTTAGGGTTAGGGTTAGGGTTAGGGTTAGGGTTAGGGTTAGGGTTAGGGTTAGGGTTAGGGTTAGGGTTAGGGTTA
>NC_089731.1:0-2500 GCF_035083965.1 Branchiostoma lanceolatum
ACCCTAACCCTAGACCCTAACCCTACCCTAACCCTAACCCTAACCCTAACCCTAACCCTAACCCTAACCCCTAACCCTAACCCTAACCCTAACCCTAACCCTAACCCTAACCCTAACCCTAACCCTAACCCTAACCCTAACCCTAACCCTAACCCTAACCCTAACCCTAACCCTAACCCTAACCCTAACCCTAACCCTAACCCTAACCCTAACCCTAACCCTAACCCTACCCTAACCCTAACCCTAACCCTAACCCTAACCCTAACCCTAACCCTAACCCTAACCCTAACCCTACTAACCAACCTAACCCTAACCCTAACCCTAACCCTAACCCTAACCCTAACCCTAACCCTAACCCTAACCCTAACCCTAACCCTAACCCTAACCCTAACCCTAACCCTAACCCTAACCCTAACCCTAACCCTAACCCTAACCCTAACCCTAACCCTAACCCTAACCCTAACCCTAACCCTAACCCTAACCCTAACCCTAACCCTAACCCTAACCCTAACCCTAACCCTAACCCTAACCCTAACCCTAACCCTAACCCTAACCCTAACCCTAACCCTAACCCTAACCCTAACCCTAACCCTAACCCTAACCCTAACCCTAACCCTAACCCTAACCCTAACCCTAACCCTAACCCTAACCCTAACCCTAACCCTAACCCTAACCCTAACCCTAACCCTAACCCTAACCCTAACCCTAACCCTAACCCTAACCCTAACCCTAACCCTAACCCTAACCCTAACCCTAACCCTAACCCTAACCCTAACCCTAACCCTAACCCTAACCCTAACCCTAACCCTAACCCTAACCCTAACCCTAACCCTAACCCTAACCCTAACCCTAACCCTAACCCTAACCCTAACCCTAACCCTAACCCTAACCCTAACCCTAACCCTAACCCTAACCCTAACCCTAACCCTAACCCTAACCCTAACCCTAACCCTAACCCTAACCCTAACCCTAACCCTAACCCTAACCCTAACCCTAACCCTAACCCTAACCCTAACCCTAACCCTAACCCTAACCCTAACCCTAACCCTAACCCTAACCCTAACCCTAACCCTAACCCTAACCCTAACCCTAACCCTAACCCTAACCCTAACCCTAACCCTAACCCTAACCCTAACCCTAACCCTAACCCTAACCCTAACCCTAACCCTAACCCTAACCCTAACCCTAACCCTAACCCTAACCCTAACCCTAACCCTAACCCTAACCCTAACCCTAACCCTAACCCTAACCCTAACCCTAACCCTAACCCTAACCCTAACCCTAACCCTAACCCTAACCCTAACCCTAACCCTAACCCTAACCCTAACCCTAACCCTAACCCTAACCCTAACCCTAACCCTAACCCTAACCCTAACCCTAACCCTAACCCTAACCCTAACCCTAACCCTAACCCTAACCCTAACCCTAACCCTAACCCTAACCCTAACCCTAACCCTAACCCTAACCCTAACCCTAACCCTAACCCTAACCCTAACCCTAACCCTAACCCTAACCCTAACCCTAACCCTAACCCTAACCCTAACCCTAACCCTAACCCTAACCCTAACCCTAACCCTAACCCTAACCCTAACCCTAACCCTAACCCTAACCCTAACCCTAACCCTAACCCTAACCCTAACCCTAACCCTAACCCTAACCCTAACCCTAACCCTAACCCTAACCCTAACCCTAACCCTAACCCTAACCCTAACCCTAACCCTAACCCTAACCCTAACCCTAACCCTAACCCTAACCCTAACCCTAACCCTAACCCTAACCCTAACCCTAACCCTAACCCTAACCCTAACCCTAACCCTAACCCTAACCCTAACCCTAACCCTAACCCTAACCCTAACCCTAACCCTAACCCTAACCCTAACCCTAACCCTAACCCTAACCCTAACCCTAACCCTAACCCTAACCCTAACCCTAACCCTAACCCTAACCCTAACCCTAACCCTAACCCTAACCCTAACCCTAACCCTAACCCTAACCCTAACCCTAACCCTAACCCTAACCCTAACCCTAACCCTAACCCTAACCCTAACCCTAACCCTAACCCTAACCCTAACCCTAACCCTAACCCTAACCCTAACCCTAACCCTAACCCTAACCCTAACCCTAACCCTAACCCTAACCCTAACCCTAACCCTAACCCTAACCCTAACCCTAACCCTAACCCTAACCCTAACCCTAACCCTAACCCTAACCCTAACCCTAACCCTAACCCTAACCCTAACCCTAACCCTAACCCTAACCCTAACCCTAACCCTAACCCTAACCCTAACCCTAACCCTAACCCTAACCCTAACCCTAACCCTAACCCTAACCCTAACCCTAACCCTAACCCTAACCCTAACCCTAACCCTAACCCTAACCCTAACCCTAACCCTAACCCTAACCCTAACCCTAACCCTAACCCTAACCCTAACCCTAACCCTAACCCTAACCCTAACCCTAACCCTAACCCTAACCCTAACCCTAACCCTAACCCTAACCC